>NC_065920.1:33997332-34297332 GCF_024586455.1 Bactrocera neohumeralis
TCTAAGTTTGTATTTTTCTTTTTTTTGTTCGTTTTTGATCAATAGTGGAGAGCCTGATTGAGGTCTTTTATTAGTCTGGTTTGCCATTACATTGTGTTATCACTTTCGTTTCTCAGTTCATTAGCAGAACTGACATTTTGCATGCTCAAAGTTGTCATATTTGTTGAATTTAATAACTCAGGATTTAGGTTTGTTGTTTGTGTTAAAAGAGCTCTTGACTCATTATTAATTAATGTTGTTCTCTTCATGGAGTGACCTTGCTCGAAAGGTGAGCACTGGTCACTCATTTATGTATTCACGTGGTCGATTTAATTGATAAAGTTTTATGAATAGAGATTTACTTTGAAATAAAGAGTTATCATTGAAGTAAAAAATACAGAGAAATTGAAAACAGTTTTCTTTGCAAATTTTATTGTTTTATTGTAAATTTTTGTTTTGTTTTTTAGGAATTACTTTTATTTATTCTCAAAAAATATAAGAAGTCTATTTAGCTTTTTCTTATCCACATGTGCTCACTCTCTTCACAAGACTCCAACACAATTTTTTTGCAATAATATATTTTAAGAAATTATAAAATTTTTGTAGAATTTTTGTAATTTTTATATGAGCTTGAGAAAATTTATTTGCTTTCGTTTCAACCATATTGTGACAAGGAAATCATTTAATATCATGCATAAGATCGAAACTTTCGGTAGAAAATCAACTCGATGGGTATGGATATATTTCGAACGTTTTCTGACGAGAGTTGTCAAATATATAGTAATTTCAGCATAGTTAACTTCGATGATTCTTTTTGCATTACGTATGGTATTATAAAACCAAAAATCAATATTGCGTTCTATCAGCAACAAACGTGGTTGTTTTCCGAGTGCGACTTTGTTAAACTGTAGCTAAGTATGTATGTTTAGGGCCGAGCTTTGTTCACATCACTTAAATAGATGCTAATTTAACTAAAAGTTTGCTGAGCTATTTTTATTCCCCTATGCTTCAACTGTTACAATGATGCTAATTAGGTTTTAAAACCTTATATTTTTCAAGATCGTCATTTTGTAAGACCGGATGTTTGAAAAAGTCGGAAATCCGGAAATTGACTATCTTCATTATTTATAGACTTTACAAATAATCGAAAAGTATGTAGGTAAAAATTTAAAAAATTTTATCTCTCAACCAATTTTTCAAATTTCTGTATAATCTTTCTTAACTTTACATGCTCTTATATGCGCACACGATTACATTACAGATAACAGCTGCAATAGTTAATCTCTATTCTTCTGTGCCACCAGCACTAAGTCCTACGTTGTTCCTACTGCAGCTGCAGAATCAGATTGTTGCTTTTGTGCTGCTTTTAAAGAGGACGAAAGGATAAACTTTCAAGCGCACGCTAATGCACGCAAATGACACATCGGCTGTCACATAACTTACACTGCTTGTAAAGTTCAAATAAACAACGTGTCTTAGATGTGCACTACACACTCGCATATGATTGTACGTCGCACTGTCTTCTGCTGAAATATGCCACACTGGCGGGCATAATTTGTTTTGCCAGCGAAAGGTGCGCACCGGCATAAGTTTATCTTTTGATGTCATACGTTCGCACACGGATGCAGCAACAACAACAACTCACACAATTACGAAGTTGACGCAGTACATGCAAACACTTATTTGCATTCAAGTTCATGCGTGTGTGTGTGTGGGTTTATCCCTACGACATGTGCACTGAATTCACCTTCTATCGCGGTACTCTTCCATGTAATTTCGCCTTGCTGAGCAAACGCTTTGCTATTCTACACTTTTATTTTTGTGCTGTAGTGACTGCTGCCATGTAAGCTTCGGCGGCGTTGATAGAGTTGTAGGCATACTTCATTCATCTCAGCTTGGCTGTGGCACAATGGCAAGGCTCTGCTAGAGTTAATGATATTTCATCCGGGCTTAAATGTCCATTGTTTGTGCAGCCGCCCCGTTTACCACCACTACTACTAATGACCTTTTGTTATTGCACTCTGGCTGACAGTCAATACAGCATTAAAGATGTTTGTGCACATGGGTATGTATCTCAACAAGCGCGTTTGCATGTGTGCGTTTGCGACGGATGTGCGCTTAGACTTCGTCGCAGTTTGGTAGTTTCTGCAACCTTTCCATTTGGCCTTCTTTTTTTGAAACTTGCAAGTCCGGCGCTCGTGTCTAGAGGTGTGACGCCTTATTTGCTTTGTCTAAGCATTGTCGCAATCTTGCTGAATTATGCATCTGGGTGCCTACTTTGTAGCTGCGTCGTCGCTTATAGTGTGTTGGTGTAAATAAAAGCCGACACCCCTGGTTTCTTTACTCTGGTTTGCTGAAATATACGCTAAGCTTGAAAGCTTGAAAATATGGCAAACTGCAGTCATGAATATGCAACTCTGCTTAGCTTGAAAGCTTTGTTTATGACAACAAATACCATATAATTTTTGTAAATGAGTAAAGGTGCCATAAAATTTCTGGTGTTTCTAGTGAAGGTAAGATTACCTGGTGTCTTCTAGGTGTCAATGTCTAATTATACAGAGCGTTCATCGCATCGTTTAGGTCTCAAGTATAAAATGATCTAATTGTGGAAAATATGTGAATCTAACATTTGTTTGTCGGCGCTCATTAAAGAGATCTCCTAAGATTTTGAGCAAACCAAATTCTCAAATTACGATTTTGAATTTTATCGAAAGACAAAATGCTTATAGACCCACCATAAACTGGAGCACCAGTTCGTAGCCTATTTCGTTATAAATGAAGTAGTTTCGGCTTAATAATTCGATGAAGTCTCCTGGGTATCTGGCGCCTAATGTTTCTTCTATCAGCTGTCTATCAATATGAGAGCGTGTATTTTTGTAACATTGTTTTCGGTGGTAGCCGCTTTTGAAGCATTTGGATGCAGCTCATCAAAAACGCTAGCGAGAAAACAGATACATATTTTTTCTTTGTAATTTGTCATCCTTTTAACGCTTTTATTTTCTACATAAAATATATATTTACTTACACTTTCCTATTTAATTACAGAATTAATGTAAGGAATGAAATCTTCTTAAAAATATCTTGGATACAATTAATATTTTATTATTTTTCTTTCTTCCAGACATATCCAACTCGCTCACAATGACGGAAGTGAAAATACCCAATCATATAATGCGTTTCAAAAGCGCGGTACTCGGCTGCCGCTACAATTTGGACGGCGAGTCATTGTACTCGGTGAAGTGGTACAAGGATGGGCATGAGTTTTACCGTTATGTGCCGCGCGATAAACCGCCAGGACAAGCATTTCCATTGCCCGGTGTCAATGTGGATGTAAGTACTCACTCACTTGAAGGGTATTGATACTGAAAAACTGAAGAAAAGGGAATATGAATATTTAAAGAAGTTGTATACACTTGTAAAATACATGTAGTATATGTATGTACATACATATATGAATAAGTGTATGTATGCATGAAAGCGCGCTTATTTATTGTAAGAGCAAAATTAAGTAAAGCAAGCTTTTGAAGATTGGTAAATACTACTGTTTTAAAATACATTCAACAGAAATTTCCTTTCAAAATTATTAGCTTAGGACCAAACTAATTAAAATTCAAAATTGATTTGAATGGTTTCTTATAATAACACATTTTCTTTATTATTCTAAGGCTACTCTTCAAGTACATAAGTCAAAATTATATTATCTGTCACATGAAAGCTCCAAGATATTTATAACCACTTTCGCGAGTTACTAGCTAACTTTCGTAGCAGCGTCATTTGAATCTTCTCAATTTCATTTTCTTATATGTATACTTATTTAAGGCACCAACCCTGTCTATGTCATTTGTATTCGTTTAATATTGCAGCAGAAAAATTTTCTCACATTGCGCTTTGGCAATTTAAATCGATGGCAGTAAGGAACGTGCCTGTTGTGCTTTCGGTCACCGGTGTCCTTAGCGATTGCCTTTAGCTAGCTGAATAAAGCATGAATGGAACATGCACCACACGGAGAATCAAATAATCGAACACTCAGCCGCATTCCATATTCCACATACTGCAAATAGTAGGTTAATAAAAAATTTAATTTCAGTTTTATTGCAATTTATTGCAATGGTTTTACACACCGCTATAATAATGACCAATAAGAAACATGACTTTTGCGCCACCACGAGCGGCCGACAGCCGTGCAGGCAGTCAGCTCATAAACTCTAGGGGGAGAATATTGCGGTACCTTTTTGCTTTTTGCGGTCTGCTGAAAGTGTACGTGCCACTCGAAAGGCGAAACACACATTTTCACATATAATATATGTGCATACCAAAGTGGGTTCCAGGCACTTACATAAACAAGTTCTTTGGTATTTTTTCTGCTGCCATTTTTTCGCACCGTCCGTCCGACAATGATTAATGTTGCCACACAATAATGATTATGTTAATGATGATTTCTTAAAAAAGTGCAACAGTTCGTGGCAGTAAAAGCGAAAAGTTTCCTCAATATATTTTAGTGCAGTGAACAAGAAAAATCGTCGCTTCAGTAATACATGTAGATAAAGATGAAATAAACTAATATACTTATGTGTACAATTGTATTTTTTCCTAAAAAATAAAGGAGTTCGGTTTACTTAGAATGGCTTAGTTAATAGGTTTTTCTGTTCTCGTTCCATTTAACGTAGAATTTTACTGTACAAATACTTCTTTACTATGAGTTTTATGAGTTTAATATAAACATTTTTCACAAGTAGTAATACGCTGATAATGAGGGCTAAAATCGGTTGCAACCGAACATTCCATGGTCTTTCAACCTGCCAGGCGCAAAGCCACGGAAATACCTCTAGGTGCATAGAGTTTGTAAGTTATACGAGGTCAAGGGCAAATTTTCACCCGATTTTATGCATTTTAGCCACAAAGATAAATCGTTTTTAGAACAAGTAAGAAACGGATAAGTTCGGGTAAACAGAATATTTAATACTCTTGCAACTTGCAAGAATCAAAGTGTGAGCAATGCCTTTACAAAAATATGGAAGTTGAGGGAATATTGACCCGTTTTATCTATTGTTGCCAGTCATACGAGTACATTCAATTAACATGCCAAATACTAAAAAAAATGTCCATGGGTTCATAAAGTACCTCACATACAAGTTTTCACCCAATTGTATTCATGTTAGGCAGAAAGTTACATTTTTATGAGTAATATACGGAATTTCAAAAAATCTTTATATTAGGTATATTGGGGGTAAATCCCCATTTTTTGCGTACAGAGATGCAGAATTTTCTCTGAAGTTTAATTGTGAATCCCATACAACTACAACTTGTCAACTACAGATACTGAAATACACGTACAAGATGACATTCTTAAAAGCATTATTCGTACAAAGTTTCATTCCGTTATAATATTTGCTTCATGATTTGTACACAGGAAAGTGAAAGAATCAAAGTGAAAGAATCAAAAGTATTTTAAAATTGTATTATATGGGAAGTAAGCGTGGTTGTAGTGCGAATGCGCCCATTTTGTCACTGTTTGGAATCTGAGAGCAATGTCACGTATTGGTCTATGGCTCTTTCCTCTCATACTAACTCATTAGTAATATTTAATTTATCTGATTTAAAGCGCTTTTAGTAGTTTTTAACAGTGCCGTTATTTAGAGAGTGGGCGGGGACGAACAGATTTGAACTCGTCTATACTATATTATATACACATACATATACATATATAGATTAACTCATCACGGCAAATTATTTCAAGAGTATGAAAATATATACTTGGCACTAAATTTTGAAGACATCTTCAAGATTGGAAATTGGAAAGTTGTTGCGAATTCAAGGACGGATGAGCGCCTAGCATTACAATATTATTTGCCAGCTTGGATACCAAGATAGCTGAAGAATTAAAAGAAAGAAATTACAGGAAATCATTCTTCAACAACAGCAGGCATACCACGAACACCTCTAAAAAGGAAAATAGAAACCCGCGAGTTCAGGTGACAAAACGTATGAGAAACAAGAAAAAACGTTAATTTCGGCTGCACCGAAGCTAATATAGCCTTCACAGGTGCATTTCTTTCAGAATTATGTGCTGAGTTTGTATGGAAGCTACATGTTTTAGTAATTAATTCTGAACAATTTTTCGGAGATTATATTATTGCCTTAAGAAGTAATCCATGTAATATTGTAATCAGTTTGTTTGGCAGCTATATGCTATAGTTAACCGATCTGAACAATTTCGTCGGATATTACATTGTTGCCTTAGGAAATAATCTATACCAAATTTCGTGAATATATCTTGTCAAATGCAAAAGTTTACCATGAAAGCATTTGATTCCTATCATTCAGTTTGTTTGGCAGCTATATGTTATAGTGATCCGATATCGGCAGTTCCGACAAATGATCAATTTCTTGAAGAGAAATTGACGTTTGCAAAATTTCAAAACGATGTCTTAAAAACTGAGGGACTAGTACGTATATACTTGTATACAAACATACGGACAGACAGACAGACGGGCATTGCTAAATCGACTCAGCTCAACATACTGATCATTTATATATATACTTTATAGGATCTCCGACGCTTCCTTCTAGGTGTTACAAACTTCGTGGCAAACTTAATATACCCTGTTCTGGGTATAATAATATATTTATATGACAGCTCATAGATAGAGTAATTGCGGGATGTGATGGTAATATAATATGCCCGAACGCATAGACACAGCGCTCAGTTAAAAGTATGGAATCACAAATTAGCAAGCATCTGAAAATAGACTAACTCATTACGGCAATTTATTTAGTTTTAATTTCCTTCCACTATGCCTGATTTTGATATATGCTGTATAAAGACAACCGGATATACCGGATATTTGAAATTGTTATATCAGATATGTACAAGTATATGGGCAGGCATAGAGATGGTTCAGATATCTCATAGATTTACAGATGTAACTATATTTATATACATGGAAGCTAGGATATGTATTCACCCGATTCTAATCAAATTATTATTTTGATATAACAAAAAAAGTTCAGTTCAAATTTTTTTATTTATGAGAAGTAGGCGTGGATGCGTCCAAATTCACCCGCTTTCGATATTTAACGTTGGTATTTTAGGATAATTTCCCTACAAGGGTTGTGCGCTGGGTTTGGGAGCCGCCACGTAAAAACACACCCCCAGTGAAGAGCTATAACCAGCCTCGGATGAGAGACCCCCCTTTTGATGACGACCATGGCAAACGAAATAAGGACTACGAATTGAGGGCATGCACCTGGAATGTCCGGTCCCTTAATTGGGAAGGTGCCGCTGCCCAGCTGGTTGATGTCCTCGTAAAAACAAAGGCTGACATCACCGCCGTCCAAGAAATGCGATGGACGGGACAAGGACAGAGACGAGTAGGTCCTTGTGACATTTACTACAGTGGCCATATAAAGGAGCGCCAGTTTGGTGTTGGATTCGTGGTGGGAGAGAGACTCCGTCGCCTAGTACTATCATTCACTGCGGTGAATGAACGTCTAGCCACAATCCGCATCAAAGCGAGGTTCTTCAACATATCGCTGATTTGCGCCCACGCCCCGACGGAAGAGAAGGACGATGTGACCAAAGATGCCTTTTATGAGTGCTTGGAGCGCACTTATGAAGGCTGCCCCCGCCACGATGTCAAAATCGTGCTTGGCGAATTTAACGCCAGGGTGGGCAAAGAAGGTGTCTTTGGCACTACGGTCGGTAAATTCGGCCTCCACGACGAAACATCCCCTAATGGGTTGAGGCTGATTGACTTCGCCTGGGCCCGAAATATGGTTATCTGTAGCACTAGATTCCAGCATAAGAAGATTCATCAAGCTACCTGGCTGTCTCCGGTTCGAAAAACTACCAACCAGATCGATCATGTTGTGATAGACGGAAGACACGTCTCCAGTGTTTTAGATGTGCGTGCGCTCCGAGGTCCTAACATCGACTCGGACCACTATCTTGTTGCAGCCAAGATTCGCACCCGCCTCTGTGCAGCAAAAAAGGCGCGCCACCAAACACAAGGAAGGTTCGACGTCGAGAAGCTGCAATCACAACAGACCGCCGAACGATTTTCTACTCGGCTTGCACTCCTGCTCTCTGAGAGCACTCGTCAACAACTCGGTATAAGGGAACTCTAGGGCGGCATTTCAAACTCCTTACGTACAGCTGCAACCGAAACCATTGGTTTTCGGAAAGTGCAAAAGAACAGGTGGTACGACGAGGAGTGCCCTGTCGCAGCGGAGAGAAAACAGGCTGCCTACCTCGCAACGTTACGATCGACCACTACAAGTGTGGGATGGGATAGATACCGAGAGTTGAAGAGGGAAGCGAGACGCATTTGTAGACAGAAGAAGAAAGAGGCTGAAATGCGTGAGTACGAAGAGCTTGATAAGCTGGCCGACAGGGGTAATGCTCGAAAATTCAACGAAAAAATGCGGCGGCTTACGGAAGGTTTCAAGACCGGAGCGTATTCCTGTAGAACCCCCAAAGGTGATCTAGTCACTGATGCCCAGAGCATACTTAAATTATGGAGGGAACACTTCTCCAGCCTGCTGAATGGCAGTGAACGCACAACACCAGGAGAAGGAGAACCCGATTCCCCAATCGATGACGATGGAGCAGACGTTCCATTACCCGACCATGAAGAAGTTCGAATAGCAATTGCCCGCCTGAAGAACAACAAAGCGGCAGGGGCCGACGGATTGCCGGCCGAGCTATTCAAACACGGCGGCGAAGAACTGATAAGGTGCATGCATCAGTTTCTTTGTTAAATATGGTCGGACGAAAGCATGCCCAACGGTTGGAATTTAAGTGTGCTATGCCCAATCCATAAAAAAGGAGACCCCACAATCTGCGCCAACTACCGTGGGATTAGCCTCCTCTACATCGCATATAAGGTACTATCGAGCGTATTGTGTGAAAGATTAAAACCCACCGTCAACAAACTGATTGGACCTTATGAGTGTGGCTTTAGACCTGGCAAAGCAACAACCGACCAGATATTCATCATGCGCCAAATCTTGGAAAAGACCCGTGAAAGGAGAATCGACAAACACCACCTCTTCGTCGATTTCAAAGCTGCTTTCGACAGCACGAAAAGGAGCTGCCTTTATGCCGCGATGTTTGAATTTGGTATCCCCGCAAAACTAATACGGCTGTGTAAACTGAAGTTGAGTAACACCAAAAGCTCCGTCAGGATCGGGAAGGACCTCTCCGAGCCGTTCGATACCAAACGAGGTTTCAGACAAGGCGATTCCCTATCGTGCGACTTTTTCAACCTAATTTTGGAGAAAATAGTTCGAGCCACAGAACTAAATAGAGAAGGTACCTTCTTCTATAAGAGTGTACAGCTGTTGGCGTATGCCGATGATATTGATATCATCGGCCTCAACACCCGCGCCGTTAGTTCTGCTTTCTCCAGGCTGGACAAGGTCTGGGTGAACGCGGGTCTGGCAGTGAACGAGGGCAAGACGAAATATCTCCTGTCATCAAACAAACAGTCGTCGCACTCGCGACTTGGCTCTCACGTCACTGTTGACAGTCATAACTTTGAAGTCGTAGATAATTTCGTCTATAATATCTTGGAACCAGCGTAAACACCACCAACAATGTCAGCCTAGAAATCCAACGCAGGATAACTCTTGCCAACAGGTGCTACTTCGGACTGAGTAGGCAATTGAGAAGCAAAGTCCTCTCTCGACAAACAAAAACCAAACTCTATAAGTCACTCATAATTCCCGTCCTGCTGTATGGTGCAGAGTCTTGGACGATGTCAACAACGGATGAGTCGACGTTACGAGTTTTCGAGAGAAAAGTTCTGCGAAAGATTTATGGTTCTTTGCGCGTTAGCCACGGCGAATACCGCATTCGATGGAACGATGAGCTCTACGAGATATGCGACGACATCGACATAGTTCAGCTAATTAAAAGACAGCAGCTACGCTGGCTAGGTCATGTTGTCCGGATGGACGAAAACACTCCAGCTCTGAAAATATTCGACGCAGTACCCGCCGGGGGAAGCAGAGGAAGAGGAAGACCTCCACTCCGTTGGAAGGACCAAGTGGAGAAGGACCTGGCTTCGCTTGGAATACCCAATTGGCGCCACGTAGCGAAAAGAAGAAACGACTGGCGCGCTGTTGTTAACTCGGCTATAATCGCTTAAGCGGTTTCTACGCCAATTAAGAAGAAGAAGAAGATTTTAGGATAATGTTACGCTCTAAATTTAAAAGAAATTGCTTGGGTACAGTACATGATTATATACATGATAGAATACATACATATATAATTTCACTCAAACGTGGTCGGTACCTAACCAATTGTCTTATAAAGGCCTTTTGCTCCGCCTACTGTCTCATTATTTATGATTATTTAATCATGTATGTAGGTAGTATATTAGAGTTGGGATAATTAATGGATATATTCATACATTTTCGGCAATATACTATAGTCTCCAGTGCTACACGTTAATTTATTTCGCAAGGTATCTCAGATATTGTCCGATATATTCACCAAAAGGGCTACCGGAGGTTTGAAATTTTTATATTAGATATATGCGGTCTACCGGTATGAATACGAGGATTGTATACAGCATTTGGGTCCACATGTTTCGTATTGTTATGGCCCGATTTTAACAATATGAAAGATACTACTCGAAAAATCACGATTTTTTTCAATCACCGCAATTTTTAATTAGGTTCATTTGTTACCATCAAAAATATCTCAAAAGAACAATAGGACCTCATTCACGAATTTTTAACAGCAAAAGGTTTGGCAGGCGACGCATATCAAACTTTCAGTAAGCATTCTGGTACTAATCATTTTCTGCGCCGAGTAGTAGAAATCCCTCCTGAGTGGAATCGGTGGCTTACTTAATGGTTGTTGTCCACTAAAAGTGATTCAAAGCCAAACAGCAAAATTTTAGTCAGTATTTTTGGGGTTCAAGTGGAATTAAGCTCATCGATTATCAAGGATATACCGAAACAATAAATAAACAAAAGAGGTATTAGATCTTGGATATGCAAATTAGGTACAATTGTAGGCTATAATCATTACAAATCGAGTAGTATAACTTGAATAGTACAATTACGGCATTTTTCGGTAATTTATAATCCTGAGGACAAGTAAACTGATGGCTTTAGTCATTAAACCGTTCGTTTTTAAATTGAAAAGAAAATCGTTTCTGGCATTTTAAAAATTTGAAATAATTTTAACAATAACTAAAATGAAATAGGTTTGTTTTGCCAGCGATTACAGCTATTATAGTCAAAATGAGCCCTGCCGAGCAAATATATATTATGTAATAAAAAAAGTATGTAGGTATACACTTCGCCGAAAATGTAAAGTGCGATTTGATGTTATCTAACAAATGAAGCTTCCTACAAATATTAGAAGGCATTCGACCGCGTGATGGCAATCATAAGAAGCCTTTTCATGTCTGAAATGTTCTTTAAAAGCTAATGTTAAAGAGAGTAGAGGAAATGCATCATTTAGTAATACTTATTATTTCTAAATGTTTCTTTGCAAAAAGTTGCACGAAAATGGAGCAAACATACACTAGTAAATGTGAAGGCATCTGGTTTAAAGAAGCAAGAAATGAGAAGTTGACTAACAGCTTTGGAAAGGCGATCACCAATGCCACAAACAGACATTACGTACACTAAATGCCCACAGTCACAAACTTTTGCAATTACAATAATTTCTAAGCGAAGAAATCTGATCACATACATATGTATGTATATGCATGAATGCATCTCTAAGTCTGTAAGTGCAGTTCGCGATGCAGAATGGCAAAAAATATGGAGGAGGCAACGCATACAAACGACAACTCCTTGCCTTTGCATAATTTCGCACTCACATGCTTGTATGCTTCTTAAGAAATAGGTACAGTTAAGTAGTCATGTTAGAGGTTTTACGAACAAAAACAAAACAAAATAGATGTTTCGGCGATTATCCTGAACGGCGTCAAGAATAGTTTATCGAATTTTGTTTATTTTTCGATAAGCTTTCTATCTAAAATATATAGAACTTTTTTTTGAAATGACAAACCATCAATAACTTAATTCTTATGAAAAACTTCTTTATTCAATAACGCTACTTAAAAGTACGCACCGATAATTCTTTGAAAGTAAACTTTTTCTCACTCCCATTGCTACTCCCACCTATTTCAATGCCACAACAGTTGGTTGAGTTCTTTCACCATCGCTAGTATTTTTTGGTGGCAACGCGTTTTTCCACATCCGATTGAATAATGAAATTTTAGTGGAAAATTCAAAATACATTAATCTTTATTTCACTAACGCAAATTTAATTGCATGACTGACTCGCTTTCTTTTTGCAAACATTCACTTTGCTGCTCTGCCACTTCAAACTTTTTCTTAGCATGACCAACTTTTTCCTCCACCGTTTTCAACCAAAGTTTGTGCACAACGAAGTAAACAAATTATTTCGATGCCAAGTCATGCTGCGTCAGCATTCTCCAGGTTTGAAATTACTCCAAGAGCGCGAAAATAGTCGATGAAATAAAAAAGTTCAACCGTTTTTATCTCATTAGCTCTTGTTTGTATAAGTTGTTGTGTTAGTCTCTTTAACTGTAGTTTAGCCACTTGTAGTGTGGGTGAAAATCCAAGCTAAGTCAAATATAGAGGAAAACATAATTTTTCCAAAATAAAAACCAATTATATGTTAGATGTTTGGCCCATCCTCATTTTGGCTCCTGCCTTCGAGGAGCGTTCTTAGAGGAACTTGAAAACTGTAAGCCTATTGTTTACCGCAACCAAAAAATTTAATTTTTTTTGCTGTAAAAATAGTACTTAAATCTAATCAATTATTTTTTAATAAAATTCTTAGCTAAATCTTCTCGATTTGTTTGACCATTATTCTCGTTTATGTCTAATCAGTTGGTACTATAAATTGCGAACGCTATTTATAATTTTAATTTAGATAATCCCAATGCGATTTCTGCCCTCTTTTAATCCGGCCGTAAGCAATCCTCGGCAATAAATTTAAAGGTAAAGACCACTGGATGATTAATGTGGATTAATGAATAATAACGACATGGTAAGATGCTTGTTCAAATTTGCGGACACTAGTTTCTATATGCTCATCCTTCATCTTATGAAACATAAAGTATGTATGCCTGATACCAGTCATCTCTTAAAAGAACGCCCTGAATATTGCAAAGATAAATCTCCCATTTCTGAAAGTAATCAGAGTTAAGAAGATAATTCTAAACATATTTCTACAGTGACTCCCTCATTATGCGCTGTTTCATTTAATCTGAAAGTATTTTATGTAGAAGACACGGAAACATAATAGGCATTCTCTACCTTTCCGATAGCACTGACAACGAAAATGTATTCACGGGCAATGCCGTTTAGAAAACTGGCTAAATCTTTGTTCTTTAAAAAGTACACTAACAACATTGTTTTAACATTGTCTGCTTTGATTTGGTTCTTTTAAGGTTCGCAATTCAACAGATACAAAAGTGACACTGCGGCGCGTCACACTGATGTCGACAGGAGTCTACAAATGCGAAGTTTCCGGTGAAGCACCAGCATTCAACACTGTTTCCGAATCCGAGACGATGACCGTTGTCAGTAAGTAGCAGGCTGCTTATCATTTTATATTGACTACTGAAACCGCGTCAGCTGAAATGCAAAATAACGTATCTTCAAAAATTCAAAATTGATTTTTTTTATTACGATTCACTATTATTATTATTATTACATATATATATTTACCAGATTTTAAAGCCCCTTGAATCGATATAACGAAGTTAGAACGAAAATTTAAATTTTGTTTGAATGAGAATAATTTGTAGATATTTTAAATGGATTCTATCTTCCCCTGAAAGTTTATGAAAAGTGATCTTATGTTATTTTAAATTTTAGGAGAAGATATACATATACTCTTCATATATATGTATATAAGTACTGCATTCTGCACCGTTTGCATACAAAAATGCAGCAGCAACGCGACGAAACAATGGCGGCCACAGCGAACCCGTCCAACTAAAATAACATTCAACCAGAAATGTGACCAATTAAGAGTTAGTAGAATTTCCACTCGCTCAGCGTTTTAAAGCTGTAGGGAGAAAATTGAGCGCATGCACTAATAGGGCAGCTAAAGTCTATTTAAATGTTAATTAAGCGTCAAAATTATTTATAAAGACGCAGCGCAGAGGTAGAACTCAAATAAGCGTCTGAGCAGAATAGCATGCAACCGAAGAGAATTTCTATATTTCATATTCGTAAACGAGAACCTCAAAAGTGTTGAGAAACAATTTTTCAGTAATTTAAATGTGGTGGAACTTTTTTATTATTCTAACTTAACTTCTCGATTTGGTAATTTTGTGGTCAAACTTGATTATTACTTCAACTTTATTACTCTCTAATAAACTTCAAAAGAAAATTCGTAAAGTGTATATAGATATAATGATAAGGTCACGTAAACAAAGTGATATTATTTTTACTTTTTACAAACTGGTTTAATGAATATTCAGTAATGCAACTTCCCGATCAGAGAATGCCGTGTAGCTCGGGCAATTAACAGCATATTACACAATTCAAAAAACAAAAAAAAGTTGCTTTTGTTTCCCTGGATGTCTTAGCAAATCTTAGTGGTTTCAAGTGTTAAGATTCAGAATTTATTCATGACAATATTGAATTATTGATATTTGCGTTTCTTATACATTATATGAATCAGTTATCGGATTATTAGTAATAAAATGTATTGCGCAGTCATGATTAGAGTTCTGCACTCCTTTTTCGCGAATACAAATGCGTGATCCTTACCCTCAGACTCTTAACCAAAGATGTGTCAAAAATTATGCGGAAGGTATATTAAAGCAGACTTAGAAATATCGAACCTAAAGTTTACTAAAATTCAAATTTCATTCAATGAAAATCCCTTTGTGCATTTCAAAAGTATGTAGTTTGCATGCCATCAATAACAATGAAGCTTGGAAAAGTTTAGTGTTGTTAGCCAAAATTTTCCTAGATAACCATAGAGCACCAAACTTTGAAGAAACTGTCAATATATATGAAACTAAATGTGTGGGAAGGGAAGTATGAGGCTTGATGAGATCGTTCGTTATTGCCGATTATTGCCGATCCTTAGAAAGAGATTATTAACAGGAAACATATAGAAAAAAACTAATAAAAAGCGTTTAATTGGATAAAACACATGTTTTCAATATCTGTTTCTCTGTTTACTTCTATGCATTTATATTTTTCATAAGAAAACTATTACGAGTATAAATATATGGGATTCTGTTTTTTTATTTTCTGAGTTTTGTAGTTCATAATGAAAGTAAAGATTTAAATCAATAATAATCATAAATCTAGGACAACAAAACCACTGTAGATCAGTGTTAATATTACAAAGACGTGACTTTCGTAGCACTTGAGAACCATTTCGGAAGATTATTTATACACATGAATCATAAATAATACGAAGTGATTAATGAGAGTCACTAAGATCTTATTTCTGTTAGCAAAAAAAAGTTTTCATTCACATTTTGCTTTCCTTTAAACGTAGTGTTTGTAGATTAGACTGATATTATGTAAGATTTTAAGGCTGGAGCTTTTAAAACGATGTATAAAACTGTATCTTTCTCAAATTACTACTAAAGGCGCTTATTCAATTATTTCTGACATCTTTTAAATTACCTCAACTAAACAAATATAAAGATTTATAGACTTAGTAGCAGACCCGGCCACGTGTTGCTGTGGCTAAATTTTTTGTTACATACATTGTAGTTAACTCTTCACGGGGAACAGTTACCCCCTTAATATTGGGTTGTCAAAAAAGTCTTGCGGTATTTTTATTGAATTTTTTTTTTATTGAAATTGAAATGAATTTTTGATGACTCATGCCCAGCTCTTGACCGATGCTACGGCTGCTACTCTGCCGGTCTCTTTCGACCAATTCAGCGATTTTATCGCAATTTTCGACGACAGGCCTTCCGGAGCGTGGCACATCTTCGACCACCTCTACACCAGAACGAAAACGTTGAAACCATCGTTGTGCGGTGGAAATGGAAACTGTATCGGGTCCATAAACTGCACAAATTTTATTGGCGGCTTGAGATGCATTTTTGCCTTTATCGTAGTAGTACTGTAAAATATGCCGTATTTTCTCTTTATTTTGCTCCATGTTTGCGACGCTATAACTCAGACTTAAAAGAAACGACAATCAATCAAACACATGTTAGCGCGTGAAATGAGCTTTCCAAAAAGGTATAGCACGACCCGATGTGACGAACAAAACTAGAACTGCGCGCTTTCAGCGCCAACTAGCGAAAATGCCGCAAGACTTTTTTGACAACCATTATAATGAAATTATTATGTACGAACGAAGACGGAAGCGTTAAAGCTGGTATAAGAATCCACTGGATTGGAATTTGAAAGGGAAGTACTTTTAATACGATTGAACAAAATGTTCGTACTATTGAATCTGGCAAGAGTTAATACGAAATAATTAATTTAATAAAATTTTTTTATTTAAATTTCTAACAAATAGTTTTAAATCTTTAAGAACAATATTGAATTATCAATATATTTAGTCTCAATTTAATTTAGCTCTAATTGGTGGACAATATTTTTGGTTAATCCGTATTTAGCTAACACAAAGAGATTCAACGGCTTTCCTACACGTGAACATGCAACATATAGTTGACCATGAGAAAAATATGGATTTTCCAAATCTAAACCACAAATGGACATTGTTTAGCCTTGAGATTTATTTATCGTCATTGCAAAAGCTAAACGAACTGGAAATTGTATCCCTCTAAAGGGTATCACAAAATCCGGTGGTATCATTGGAATACGTGGCAACAGGACCACTTCACCTTTAAACTTTCCAGATAATATGGTTCCTTCAAGATCTTTTTGATAGCAGGTGATCTTTTTGATAGCCAAACTCGCACCATTGCATAAACGAAGTCTACTCAAATTACGCAGGAGAAAAATAGGTGAACCATTCTTTAATAGAAAATTATGTTTTTGCATTCCGAGTATATCTAGTGAATTTAAAAATTCAATTGGAAAACTTACACTTTTATTTTCATTAAGAACAGTATAAATTGATTTAAAAGATATCAGATCGCCTGGTAACATCTGTTGTATTTGGAAGTTACTTTCGTCAACTTCAACATTTTTTGCTGCCAAAATAGCCAGCCCACTGAGCCAGTTATGATTCAAGTAATTACTCTCTATATTCGGAAAAATACTCTGACTCAATTCATTTTTTTTCCTTAAGAACAGTGCATAAATTATCTGGCAGTTTAATGCTCTTTCAACCCGCTTGCGTCGTGCCTCTCTGCTTCGCGCGTTGTTGAGGTTACATTTTTTCGGGGGCATTCGACTAAAAATAATAATTACAACACTTAAATATTAAAAAACTCGAAAACATGCTATTAAAACACATTGAAATGAGGAGTGCAAAATAATTTTTAATATAAGTTGAATAAAAATAATGAAAATAAAAATATTTGCACAATTATTAAAAAATTATGGGAGCTTTTTATAATTTTTTCATATATATTACTGTGATCAAATTGAAGGTGAATTTTAAATTTTTACTTCGCCTGTTTTTTGAATCGGTAAGTTGGTAGTACTGTTAATGACACCTATGCTAAATTTCACGTCAAAATATTCATTCGTACTTGAGATACCCGTCGTTTTGTAAGGCTCTAAAAGTGAATTCTTCGATTTTTACTATGTCTGAATTTATTGAACAAAGATGCACCATCTCATACTGTATTGGGTATTCGTGATCATTTCGCCACATTTTCAACTAATATCGTGCCGTCACCGTCACGTCACCGCATTCGCCTGATTTTCCTTCGTGTAACTTCTGGCTATTCAGCTAATTCACATGACTACTCCGAGGACACCGTTTTGACTCAATTGAGGATATAAAAGCTGATTTGAAGCAGCCTCTGATGGCCATCACGACGGAGGACTTTTCCAAGTGCATAGGTACTCGAAAATTCGTTGGAATGGACCAAATTCCGCTTTCAGTTTGATCACAGTAGTATATTAATCAATTTTTGGAGATAGCATCATTAATTTCTCGTTACATTATCTGCAAATTGGTAAATAAATTTTTGTAAATCAAATAACTATCATTAATAAATAAATCAATAACATGAGAAGCAAGCGGAAAATAAATAGCTCGATAACCAAATTCAGTTACATATGTCCTGGAGCATTAGTTACATTCAAAATACATATATCATACATTGTGATTTGATGCATAGCAAATTTTGTAATATAACTATATGATAATACTTACATGTACATATTTTAATTAAACAATCAAGCACTAATAATTCAAAAGCTAGTATAATTTCACTGTATTATCTTCACTATAAAAGAATTTAATTTATACTTCAGTCTAAGTACCACATGGCCGGTTATGCTAACACTAAAAATTGAAAAAGTAAGAATAATTGAATATTTTATTCCAAATTAATTTTCTATTGATAGGATAGCTCACATCTCAATTTATAATCGCAATATTATTTTATTTCAAATTCTTTGTCTATTATTTGTCAGTCACAATTATCCGTTAGCTCCAAAATATTCTAACAGATGACGTTAACTGTTGGCTGGATTGAGTAAGTATTCAATAGATGGCGCTAAGTTAAAAACACAAATTTAATAGCATAATAACTACGTATTGCTGAAACTGAGGTATAACCTAAATTTATTTTGTATTTAAATATTGAAATAATTAGTGATTATGCTATTAAATTTTAGCTTATATAAAACGTTTGTATTTTTAACATAGCGCCATCTGTTAGAATCTTTTGGCGCTAACAAATAACAGTGACTGTCAAATAATAGACAAATAATATACAAATAATTTGCAATAATATAATATTGTGATTATAAGTTGAGATGTAAGCTATCCTGTCTCTCAAGTTGGATCAAACTGCACATGCTGAGCAGTCAAAATTTAAAATCGGTTCAGTAGTTAAGGCGTCCACCGCGGACAAACAACGTGCTTATTTTCATATATAAAGATTATATCGGGTGATTTTTTAAAAGCTTGATAACTTTTTTTAAAAAAAAAACGCATAAAATTTGCAAAATCTCATCGGTTCTTTATTTGAAACGTTAGATTGGTTCATGACATTTACTTTTTGAAGATAATTTCATTTAAATGTTGACCGCGGCTGCGTTTAGGTGGTCCATTCGGAAAGTCCAATCAAGAAATTTTCAGTGAATGGGCCCTAGAAAAGTTGGCAGAAAATCCGCTTTTTTATCGACAAATTTTGTTCAGCGATGAGGCAAATAAGCAAAATTGCCGCATTTGGGGTGAAGAGCAACCAGAAGCCGTTCAAGAACTGCCCATGCATCCCGAAAAATGCACTGTTTGGTGTGGTTTGTACGCTGGTGGAATCATTGGACCGTATTTTTTCAAAGATGCTGTTGGACGCAACGTTACGGTGAATGGCGATCGCTATCGTTCGATGCTAACAAACTTTTTGTTGCCAAAAATGGAAGAACTGAACTTGGTTGACATGTGGTTTCAACAAGATGGCGCTACATGCCACACAGCTCGCGATTCTATGGCCATTTTGAGGGAAAACTTCGGAGAACAATTCATCTCAAGAAATGGACCCGTAAGTTGGCCACCAAGATCATGCGATTTAACGCCTTTAGACTATTTTTTGTGGGGCTACGTCAAGTCTAAAGTCTACAGAAATAAGCCAGCAACTATTCCAGCTTTGGAAGACAACATTTCCGAAGAAATTCGGGCTATTCCGGCCGAAATGCTCGAAAAAGTTGCCCAAAATTGGACTTTCCGAATGGACCACCTAAGACGCAGCCGCGGTCAACATTTAAATGAAATTATCTTCAAAAAGTAAATGTCATGAACCAATCTAACGTTTCAAATAAAGAACCGATGAGATTTTGCAAATTTTATGTTTTTTTTTTTTTTAAAAAAGTTATCAAGCTCTAAAAAATCACCCGATATATTAAGATACAGTAGCATACTAAGTAACCTTGAAAGCCGGAATTAAAACTGCAGCAGCATACCTGAAAAAAAAGCCTTGGTTTTCATGTAAAACTGAACGTTTTCTCAATTGCAAAATTAAGAGAATAAAACCCTTTTTTTATACAGCTTGACATTCCTAAAATTTATACTGCATATAATTTTTGTGCAGATTACTTTAATGCAATCTTCTTTGTATGTTTACTCATTCTCATGATAGGTATTTTTTGTAGATATGTTATGCTGTGAGTATGTTCCTTCGTATGAACGCAGCCAAATTGCACTTATTTGACCTCATAAATTATCAAATATTAACAAATATTCAAGTACACATCTGTGTTTGCCCGCTCCCATGCATTAGCAAAAATATGAGTGCATATGTTTGTGCTCACCTATACAGAGCACTTATAAGTGAAGTTGGTTTTGTTAATAAGCTTACCAGTAGGGAAAACGACGGTTGCCACCTGAACTCAATTCGTACCAATATCGAATTGATAAGGTAAACAGTCGGTGAATATCTTAGAAAATAATGTAGATATATTTTAAAAGGATGTCCACTTAAAATCCAATACAAGACTTGACTAAAATCTAGACTCTAGAGAAGATATAATGATTTTATATTTTGAATAAATTCTTCGGATTTGATGAAAGGAATATCATTTGAACAGAAGAAAGGAAAAGTACTTGTTACCGACCTTCGATTATATCACTGACAGTATTATATCGCTTAAATCCTTTTTCGGAGCTTTTGTAAGTATAGCGTTCCATAAGTTAAGAATTTAGGAATATCGCAACGCATAATGATTTTCTGACAAATATTTGAAACCATGACCAATCTTTTTTTATTTTTGTCTTAGAACTTCGAAAATAAGTATTATCTTTATTAAGCTGCTGGCATTGTAAGTAATCTATATAGTGATCAAAAAAATAATAATGAATTTGTTTCTCAAAGGGACTGTCGTTTTTGCGCAAAATTTCACCTCCAAATTTTTAAAATTCACACTGAGGCGATATCCATACATTTCGCCACCTTTAAAACATACCACAGTAGCGCATATTTGTTTGTACAAGTATATCAGAGAGTGGAATCACTTCTATACATCTCGCGTATCTCCAGTATATTATGAATACAATTGCAAGTGGAATAAAGTGTGCGCCCCGGAGCGTCAATATTCGGTGTGCGTGGAGAGCGTTAAGCTTAAGTAAGGCAATATTTAAAATACCACAGGATAATATAACATATCACATTTCCAACTATACTATATATACATATGCATTCGTATAAATACTTTTTCGACGGTGCTCGTGCTTGGATGCTTTACAGCCACTGCCTCAGTATTATTTAGCAACAACTTCTCTGCTTTTCCCGAAATGAGGGCTGCGATTTAACCGCAAACTCAGCGTGACGCAAGATAAGTGGACTCCTCTAAATACCCTTCGAGCTGTGTTTTTCTTTTTGTTTATCTTTTCCACCGATTCGCAAGGTATGATATTCACATTCTCCGCAGACAAACGCTGCTGCGGTGACAACATCCAACAACTATGCATATTGGCCATAAAGTTCAACGCTTTAATCTGTTTTCCCCTCTCACCCAAACCAAATTATGCAATTATATACATATGTACATAGTATACATTTTTATACGCTCCTATTCTATATGTGTTAGGATGAGTACGGAAGCAAGTGTACTATGCTAAAAGTGAGTCGAAAACAGTTGAGGAGTGAAAAAATCTACAGTCAGTTGGTGCTTGGTTCACCTAATATGCAAAATGTTTAATAACAATGAACACCTACATGCTGAAGTTTTGTTACATCGATGATCGGTTATTGTTTTGTGTATGTATGTATGAAATTTAGTTGCGGAAAAATTAGGAAATATGTATTTTAATTTCAACTGAGTTTAAATAGTCATACCACTATATACATAAGTATCATTTGGAGACTGGAAAAAGCTAGTCTCCATAGTTTAGAAAGTGGACGTGGGTCGGCTAAATATCCTGTCAATTATAATGGATCTGACGCAGGAACGCTAATTTCCAACTTTTCAATAGCAATCCTTATTTTTCAATCATTCAAAAATGACTCAAGATGCTATAACTCACTGTATATTGAACGGGTAGCAATGAATTTACATGCGTGTCTTTTAGAGGTTCGGTGTAACTACAAACTATAGGGCTTCATTTGTACATCTCTTATTGAAATGGCACAGACTTTTCAGCTCACTTTATAAATAACATAACTTCCAAATAAACAACACATTTATCTATTGGGTTAATTTATCTTAATTATATAGATCACCGTGTTTAGTTAGCCATGCCTCTTATGTTTATAAATATATGTTGATTTTCAATAGGCATGGTTTTCCATGAAACAGTGCTTTTTTCGGAGTCGGTCCTTGATAGGATACCTATTACTGTTACTGTGATTTATACTCGGTTCAGGTTACAATTTTAAAAAGAACGGACTAACGTCGAAAGAACGTTTGCAAATCATGCAAATTTATTACCCAAGTTCAGGCGATGTTTTGCGCGAGAAACGGTGTTGAAATAGAAAACTTGACCTTTTGCTCTTCATTTATTGAATGAAATCTTATGACTGACTATATTAATATTGTTTGTTAGTTTTCTTACTCCTAATCGTAAAGCTACCTGTACTAAAATTCTGTGCTAGTTCGGTTAATTCTTATAAATATCTTCGAAAAGATAGGTCTATCATCTGTCGAAATAATTGTATGTTTAATTTCGTGTGTTAAATTCCATGTTCCTGAATTCGATTGCTCGAATTTCCTACTTTTTCTTCGAACTAACTCTCTCAATTCCTAATATATTAGTAAACATATTCTCTGCATAAATCTTAGCTTTAAGAGGAATTAGATAATGTTGGACTTTTATAGTTTCGTAGTTTTTGCTGTCAAAGTCCATTACCTTCCACGATAAGATACTTGAAGCATTAAATTCCTCAGATATGGGAGTAATTATTCTGTGCGTCACTCGATTGATAACATTTATCCGTATTGTTTTGTACCAAAGGAGTGTTGAAAGCTTTTGTTTAGGAAAATATTTATTGAAAATGTTTGGCTTAATTAAACTCGTATCCGAACCTGTATCTATGAGCAACACTCATGTGTGAATTGGCCTAGTGTGACAATTATTGTATATAGTTGGAAACTTGATTACTTTTTTCTCTAATACTTTGGTTTCGATAGCGTCTACTCTGACTGAGTTCTGATGGTTATAGCTACTATAATTATTATTGGTTTGAGTAATTTGATTATTTCTTTCTTTAATATTATTTGATTATATAGTATATTCTCCTATGATAATATGAAATAGCCTTATAACTTCTTTTTTGAAAAGCTATTATACATTTAGGATAAGGTACCACCTTCGTTTAATTGATTACGATAACTTTCCTCCGGTCGGTACCTAAGTTTTAAACACTGCTTTACCTTCGCCCAGTTGCTGTTGTATGTCAGTTGTTGGATGCATCTTTCTGCATCGCCACTTAGTTTTTAATTTACTGCCTTACTCGTATACCTTTATCGTCAATAAGAATGAGCTGTTGCGACTGCTGGTTAAGTAGGTGCTGCTGGCAGTGAGTTTGAAACTCTCTTGTTGTCATTGTCTTTTTTATAATATTTTCAACTGAAAATTGATGCTAAACATGTTATTAATGTTAGCCGACCAATTTTTACCAAACCATTTTTTTGGGCAAACTCCGCTGAACATTATATTATTTTTCTAAAATCACTTTTGTCAACTGTTTTATTGATATTATATTGAGAATTTGCCCATGTTTCAGGGTTGCTTTTTTCCAATTTTGAACATTATTTTTTTAAACGCCAACTATAACCAAATAGTTTTGAGAGTTTTTTTTATGGATTACAACTATCATTAATTTTGTTACAAAAAAATGCAATTAATCTTGTTTAACGCTGCCGTTTCAATGCTATTACTTAAACTTCATCGTCAAAAGAATGAGCTGTTGCGACTGCTGGT
This sequence comes from Bactrocera neohumeralis, assembly GCF_024586455.1. Taxonomy (NCBI): domain Eukaryota; kingdom Metazoa; phylum Arthropoda; class Insecta; order Diptera; family Tephritidae; genus Bactrocera; species Bactrocera neohumeralis. The sequence continues at coordinate 34,021,307 of NC_065920.1, forward strand.
TGACTGCGCTGCTCTTGAAACGGCTGCAACTTGAAATAGATTAATCACCTCCTCCTAATTATGATTTGGGCAAACTCCGCTGAATCCATTATGTTCTGGTTTCTATGGAATCACTTTTGTCAACTGTTTACAAGTTAACTTTGCCCATGTTTAACTTTTTTTTCCAATTTTGGACATTATTTTCTTGAACGCACTATACAAATAGTTTCACTAACTTTTTTATTCACTACAACTATCATAATTTTGTTACAAAAAAAATTATTTAATTTTGCTATAAATTGCGCTTTGTCTTAACAATTCTTTGTAAATAGAGCTTGATTTGACTATTAATTTCTTTTTAGTTAAATTAGTATTGAAATACCAGAATCTTAAGAACAACTCAGCTGAATTTTTGAACCCAAATTCTATTTTTATACAACAAAATTGTCTTGCCGTTACATACTCAAAAAGTTTGGTGCTTTCTATGAGTAGAGGGAGTTATTAGAGAATGTTGATATAGCCAACGAAACAGTAAATTTATTGAAGAAAACTTTCAGTGAGCATTACTTAGCTTCATGAGCTTTTGGCGTGAAACCTAAAATCTTCTTATTTAGAAACGCTAGTGAAGTTATGTGAAAACGCAGATACACCCAAGCAAATGGCCCCGATTTCTGCTAAAAGTGGTCGAGAATTGGACTTCTTGACTTGAATACATTTTCAAGAGAGTTTGAAGTAAAATAAGAAAACACGTTAACTTCAGTTCTCCAGGAACTACAAGTATAATATATAGGCTTTACCAATGAAAGGAACTTAATAATGATTGTTCTGTATGTATGACATGTCGACGACTTAGGCAAATGCTCAGCTCATGTAGAAACCGACGTGTGCAAAATTTCAGATTAATGTGTCAAAAAGGGTGGGACTAGTCCGGATAGACGGATAAGGCTAAATCGACTCAGCTCGTATGCTGATAATTTATATACATACTATATCACAGGATCTCCGACGTCTCACTCTGGGTGTAACAAATTTTGTACTTTGTTCAAGATATAAGCACCTAAGTTCATTTCCAATCAAATAAATTAAAAATTTCTTTTACATTAATCAGACTATTTAGCATTTGAGAAACAAGAATTTACTGTTCAGATTGAAGATCATGATGAGTACACTGATAATGTTATTTACCTAATTTTATTCAATTATTGACATTTTTAGTCCGATAATAGTATCTACCTCTCATAAAACAATATTCTAACTGCTAGCATTATCATTATTATAATTATGTATTATTATTATACTTCTTCATACTCCATTGGAAGTATAGCTTTTAAGATGCTGCAGGAAATTTTCATTATTTGCTATGAAAATTGAATACTAAAATGTTCATTTCAATCAAAAGGGTAATACTGCTGGATTCCAAAAGTTTTACAATCATTAATTATTAATTTTGCACCACCAGCTAGAAGCAAGTAACACAAAATTTGCCAAAAAAAACTCGTTGACTTACCTAACTCTTGGTTGTTTGTCGTTTCAAGCTACTTTACTGCTGCAATTGACGACTTTTGTTTCGGATAATTTTTGCCTTTGCATATTTTATGCTACAGCCTTTGCCTCCTGCATTCCCAAATAAAGAACTTTATCCTTTCGGTGAGTATATGCACGTCTACGTATGAAAGTATAAAGTGGTTTAATATCCTCGAGGCCAATCATAAAAAAGAGTAGGTTGTCTTATTTATTCACAAGTATGGGCGAGCAACCTTTGCTGGGTATATGTAAAATTCATTGTTTTGCTATTTCCATATTTTTCTAAGATAGAAAAACAAAAACTTTTTGCTTGTAATTTGTTTTTGTAAGTAAAAAAGCTGTTCCTATATTTTAGGTATTTGTCCGACTGATTTGCATATTTGTCCAATTTTCATAAGATACAAATACATAATAAAAGTGAAGGAAAAGGGTTTTGGTTTTTAATGGAATGCCACATAGAAATGATGGATATGTCCCCCAGCTCTGTCTTCGGCTTCTTCATAAATTGCTAGTCCTTTCTTCGATTGATTTTGCATGTCTAATATAAATAGCCTAAAGCTACAAATATATATGCATGATGTACTTGAAAATAAATACCTTTTACTCAACCGCCTGTCACTTGTATCCGAAAATGAGTATGTGTGCATTTGTTATTGAACCGTTATAATTCGAGGAATTTACTTGCTTCTGAGTATACTCTGCATTGCATGCTTTTAGGCGTAAAATTTGAAGTGAGTGAAAAGAATAATTTTACTTTTTATGAAAATTTCGCGGAAAGTTTCGGAAATGTAAGAAATTTTCAATTTAACTTTCTTATATTTGACAAATTTGTATGCTAATAAATATCTAATTTATTGGAAACATATAAATAATACAACTCGTTGTGTACATTCGTCAAACTTTTCATTCCAAATAATATAGAATAACCCTGCGGCATTTGCAGAAACATGTTATACCAAAAGTTTAAGTTAAAGTACTTAACTTTATTATATTAAGCTTTCGTCATATCTAGTGCCCAGTTTTACGTTTGAAAACAAAATAAACTCTTGATGGCATACTTCACCATTTCAGATCACTCTCTATTAAGGGCTGTTACTACTACAATTCGTCTTCAAATCTTTGGCGAATATATTTATATATTTTTCGGCGAGCCTTGCCAAACACTGAGAGGCTGACATATCTATTTATTAACTTTTAAACCATAATAATATCCGCTAAAGGGTAGTTCAATGTCACCACCAATAATATAACTGCACCATATCAAGCGACAAGCATGAAAACATATGTACATATTTATACTAGTAGTACTCTTATTCTCGAAAACAGTACTTTTTATTAATTTCGACCGAATCTAAAGTATCTCTTGTAGGACAGACAGTATTAACGTTTGTCTGTTGTTCTCACCGAGGATTAAGAGCTTCTTATCTTCCCATTTTGCCTTACAATATTTCAAACAATGTCATAAGTTAATCAATTGTAGGCTTCCTATCATTATAGTTCAGTTTGAAAGAACTTAGCAAGTTTACTCGTAACTTTCTTATGTTATTCACAAAGTTTATAACATCCAGAAGGAAACATCGAAGATTCTTTAATATATATATGTACATATAAATGATCGGCATGATGAGCTGAGTCAATTTAGCCATGTCGGTCCGTCAACCCGTCTATCTGTATATATGTTTTGATTTTCGCTTTAATTCCTCTAAACTCATATATTAATTTATTCTTCGAGTCGTTCTCCTCAAAGCTTAATGTCTTCAATTGACTCAAAACGGTTTCCCCGCAGCGGTCGTTTGAGTCTGCTGATTAGCCAGAAATTCCACTTAGCTAAATCAGGAGGGAATGCGGAGGTTATGGCACGATACTGGTTGAAAAATTTGGCGATAAACTTACGAAGAATCAATGCAGTATGCGACATTATCGTGGAGCAAAAACCAAAAGTTGTCGGCTGTATTTCTGGAAAAATCGTTGATTATCTTCGCTCAAATGACGCATAACACTCAAATAGTAGTCCTTGCTGACAGTTTGGCCGGTCGGAAAGACTTTGGAGTGCAACACACCTCGATAATCGATGAAAACTTTCTACATTTTTTTATTACAAACATTTTTAAGACTTTAACACTGTTTGATATCACTACATCTTCAGTTTTAAAAACTAACGAGCAGTTTAATTTGAATAACTTAAAAACAAATAATTATTAAATTCTTATAAATATGGTATATAGTTAATTCCTTTAAATTTTTGCTTCCAATTATTTTTTTCAAAATAATCGACTAGAGAGACATGTATCTGAGAGAAGATTTCTTGCCTCCTCGTTCATATGTGCATTAAGCCTTTTTTAGAGGGCATCTGCCTGACTTCTTATTTCTTCGGTGACTGTATTTACCCTTAGGTCTCGATTAATACCACCATTTTTGTAGTATCAAGGAGCATTTAAAATACCTCTTAGCACCTTGTTTTGAAAACCTTGTATGCTAATACTGCAGTCATTGTCATATACCCATATTTGCGCACCATATGACCTTTCCGGCTTGACTATTTGTTTATAAAGAAGTAATTTGTTGTGTATGGACAGGTTTGACCATCAATTAGCCATTTCATTTTCGACAATTTCAGATTAAGTTCAATCCCTCTTATTATAATTAGCTCTATCCAACGTAATCTAGCATCGAGTGTGATGCCAAGATATTTGGCTGTATTTGCATATGGTGTGCAGACATCTAAAATATTTATAGGTTGATAAGTGATGTTTTTGTTTGTAAAATTTACATGAACCGATTTGCCACCGTTTAGTTTTGTTCTCCATTTTTTAGTCCAACTTATTACAGAGTTGATTGCATGTTGCAGGTTTGGCGTAGTTTTTATACCCTGAACAGGATATACTAAGTTTATCACGAAGTTTGTATTACCCAGAAGGAAGCGTCGGAGACCCTATAAAGTATATAATGGGTTGTCAAAAAAGTCTTGCGGTATTTTCGCTAGTTGGCGCTGAAAGCGCGTAGTTCTAGTTTTATTCGTAGCATCGGGTCATGCTATACCTTTTTGGAAAGCGCATTTCACGCGCTAACACGTGTTTGATTGATTGTCGTTTCTTTTAAGTCGTTCGTGAGTTATAGCGTCGCAAACATAGAGCAAAATAAAGAGAAAATACGGCATATTTTACAATACTACTACGATAAAGGCAAAAATGCATCTCAAGCCGCCAAAAAAATTTGTGCAGTTTATGGACCCGATACAGTTTCCATTTCCACCGCACAGCGATGGTTTCAACGTTTTCGTTCTGGTGTAAAGGTCGTCGAGCATTGCGAAAAAATCGCTGAATTGGTCGAAAGAAACCGGCTTAGTAGCAGCCGTAGCATCGGTCAAGAGCTGGGAATGAGTCATCTAAAATTCATTTCAATTTCAATAAAAAAAAAAAAAAAAATTCAATAAAAATACCGCAAGACTTTTTTGACAACCCATTATATAAATGATCAGTACATATGTTGATCTGAGTCGATTTAGCAATGTCCGTCTGTTTGTCCGTCTGTATATATATGAACTAGTGCCTCACTTTTTAAGATATCGGATATCGTTTTGAAATTTTGCAAACGTCATTTTCTCTTCAAGAAGCTGCTCACTTGCCGGAACTGCCGAAATCAGACCACTATAACATATAGCCGCCATACAAACTGAACGATCGGAATCAAGTTCTTGTATGGAAAACTTTTGCATTTGACAATGTATCTTCACGAAGTTTAATGAAGATTATTTTCTAAGGCAACAGTGTAATCTCCGAAAAATTGTTCAGATCGGTTAACTATAGCATATAGCTGCCATACAAACTACAGGATCGGAATCAAATGCTTGCATGGGAAACTTCCTCATTTGACGATATATCTTCACGAAATTTGGTATGAGTTATTGTTCATAGAAATAAGGTAATATCGGAAGAAATTGTTCAGATCGGCTCACTATAGCATATAGCTGTCATACAAACCGAACGATCGGAATCAAGTTCTTGTATGGAAAACTTTCGCATTTGACGTGGTATCTTCACGAAATTTGACATGGATTACTGTTTAAGGTGTTAACATAATCTCCGAAAAAATTTTTCAGATCGGATTACTATAGCACATAGCTTCCATACAAACTGAACACATAGTTACTAAAAGAAATGCACCTGTGAATGGTATATTAGCTTCGGTGCAGCCGAAGTTAACGTTTTTTCTTGTTTTTTCGACGCATAGTATTGCGGTGTCATCAGCAATAGTGGCAGTCATACTGTTTGGCGCTAACGGTAAGTCACTTGTATGCAGAATTTATAAAAGTGGACCTAAGGTACTTCCCTGAGGAACTCCTGCTTCAATTTCTTTTAGCTTGGAGAACTCATTTTCTTGTTTTACACGGAAATATGTCACGGTGATGTAAGATTCTAGTAGAGCACAATACTCAATCCGAAGACATCATTTTAGTTTTTGCATGAGACTTTCGTGCCACACCTTGTCGAACGCTTGTGCAACCCTCCTCCAGGAATTTTTCCATTTCGGATATAATTCCATGAATGTGTTCTGTTGTTAAAAGCTTGTTTCTAAAACTGAACTGATGTGATGGGATTAACTGCATTTCGTCGATTATAGATTTTACTCTTAGATAAATTAGCTTTCCAAAAAGTTTTGAGATTTGTGGAAGTAGTGGTCTATACGACGAGACTACATGAGGATCCTTTCCTGGCTGAGGAACCATAACAACTTCAGCAACTTTTCAATGGCTTGGAAAATGTGTTAGACGGATTGCTGTAGTGAAAAGATAACTAAGCTTTAGTAAACATTTGTATGGTAACTGCTTCAACACTTCAGCTGTTATTAGATCGAATTCATCTGCTTTCTTAACTTTACGCTTTTTATTTCACTTTTAAGTTCACAAATGTTAATTGCTGGGGTTGTTGCATGATCCTGTTGAATACTACTGAAGAACGCGATTTCACTATTCTCGTTTGGATGAAAGGTTTCAGCAAGATGTTTTGCAAATGCATTAGCTTTATCACGGTTTGTTGGACGTTTCAGATAATTTGTACTTTTCCAGAATGAGTAATCATCTTTTTTTTCAGTGGATAGTTAAGATAAACATTTATTAATTGACTCATTCTTAGCATGAGCAACTACTCGTTTTAATTCCGTTGTTGCCTTATTAAGGTTGGGTTTGTAAAGTGGTGAGCATCTTTATTGCCTTTTTCGTCGTAACTTTATTTTCTTCATTAGTATAATTTTTATTTCTTTAGGGTAATTTGAACCTATAATTTTCCGCTTTATCTCCGGAGGATTATACCAAGCTGCTTGATGAATTTCTTTCATAAATGTGTCAGCTTCTAATTCTAAGTGTTCAATTGTGATGATTTTCGGATATTTTATTTTAATATGAAGTATTTGTTTGAAAGAAGTCCAGTCCGTATTTTTATTGTATAGCTTCAAACTAAGATCTCTTTTAATAACTGTTTCACTTTGCGTTAAATATTATGGGGAGTGATCAGAGCTTTCGAGATATCATCCTGGTTATAAAGAAGCCTATTACATCTACAAAAAAATGCACACCCCTATTCTTGAGCTGCCTGAATTAAGTCCCGCCCTTTAGCTGTCGTTAGGCGCGATCCCCAGTAAGCATCCTTCGCATTAAAGTCGCCCCTATAATACAATTGTGTGGGTGCATATTGAAAAGTTCTTTATATTCTTCAATGATGTTTTTTATCCTAGCGGGCAATATATTGCAGTTATTGACAAGGGTTGGTTCATTGCTTTTAATGTAATAGTTGTGGTTTGAATATTGTGCGTACTGATTTTTCTATCCCCATAATGTTTTATACTGTATTTAATAATAATAGGAGGAGGATGGAGTCATGTGTAGAAGTTCACGCAAGTGAGGAAAGTTCTCTGATCGCCATTCACTTGGGAGTGGCCAGAAGCGATTCTTTTACACATGGCTCAAGCAGCTCACTACTTCCGGTCTTTGACCAAGTATCCTCTGGGTAGCCTAAGAACATCCGTTCGAAGGCGAGCTAAAGTGAGAAGGCGAAACATCCCCTACATAGGGTTGTGCGCTGGGTTTGGGACCCGCCACTTAAAAAGCTCACCCCAATGAAAAACCAACAGCAGCCTCGGATGAGAGACCCCCCTTTTGATGACGACCATGGCAAACGAAATAAGGACTACGAATTAAAGGCATGCACCTGGAATGTCCGGTCCCTTAATTGGGAAGGTGCCGCTGCCCAGCTGGTTGATGTCCTCGTAAAAACAAAGGCTGACATCACCGCCGTCCAAGAAATGCGATGGACGGGACAAGGACAGAGACGAGTAGGTCCTTGTGACACTTACTACAGTGGCCATATAAAGGAGCGCAAGTTTGGTGTTGGATTCGCCGTCGCCGAGTACTATCATTCACTGCGGTGAATGAACGTCTAGCCACAATCCGCATCAAAGCGAGGTTTTTCAACATATCGCTGATCTGCGCCCACGCCCCGACGGAAGAGCAGAACGATGTGACCAAAGATGCCTTCTATGAGTGCTTGGAGCGCGCTTATGAAGGCTGCCCCCGCCACGATGTCAAAATCGTGCTTGGCGACCTTAACGCCAGGGTGGGCAAAGAAGGTATCTTTGGCACTACGGTCGGTAAATTCAGCCTCCACTAGGAAACATCCCCAAATGGGTTGAGGCTGATTGACTTCGCCGGGTCCTGAAATATGGTTATCTGTAGTACTAGATTCCAGCATAAAAAGATTCATCAAGCTAGCTGGCTGTCTCCGGATCGAAAAACTACCAACCAGATCGATCATGTTGTGATAGACGGAAGACACGTCTCCAGTGTGTGAGCGTGCGCTCCGAGGTTCTAACATCGACTCGGACAACTATCTTGTTGCAGCTAAGATTCGCACCCGCCTCTGTGCAACAAAAAACGCGCGCCACCAAACACAAGGAAGGTTCGACGACGAGAAGCTGCAATCACAACAGACAGCCGAACGATTTTCTACTCGGCTTGCACTCCTGCTCTCTGAGAGCACTCGTCAACAACTCGGTATAAGGGAACTCTGGGGCGGCATTTCAAACTCCTTACGTACAGCTGCAACCGAAACCATTGGTCTTCGGAAAGTGCAAAAGAACAGCTGGTACGACGAGGAGGCCGGCCGAGCTATTCAAACACGGCGGCGAAGAACTGATAAGGAGCATGCATCAGCTTCTTTGTAAAATATGGTCGGACGAAAGCATGCCCAACGATTGGAATTTAAGTGTGCTATGGTATTTGGTATCCCCGCAAAACTGATACGGCTGTGTAAGCTGACGTTGAGCAACACCAAAAGCTTCGTCAGAATCGGGAAGGAGCCATTCGATACCAAACGAGGTTACAGACAAGGCGATTCCCTATCGTGTGACTTTTTCAACCTGCTTCTTTAGAAAATAGTTCGAGCTGCAGAACGTAATAGAGAAGGTACCATCTTTTATAAGAGTGTACAGCTGCTGGCGTATGCCGATGATATTGATATCATCGGCCTTAACACCCGCGCCGTTAGTTCTGCTTTCTCCAGACTGGACAAGGAAGCAAAACAAATGGGTCTGGCAGTGAACGAGGGCAAAACGAAATATCTCCTGTCATCAAACAAACAGTCGTCTCACTCGCGACTTGGCTCTCACGTCACTATTGACAGTCATAACTTTGAAGTCGTAGATAATTTCGTCTATCTTGGAACCAGCGTAAACACCACCAACAACGTCAGCCTAGAAATCCAACGCAGGATAACTCTTGCCAACAGGTGCTATTTCGGACTGAGTAGGCAATTGAAAAGCAAAGTCCTCTCTCGACACACAAAAACCAAACTCTATAAGTCACTCATAATTCCCGTCCTGCTATATGCTGCAGAGGCTTGGACGATGTCAACAACTGATGAGTCGACGTTGCGAGTTTTCGAGAGAAAAGTTCTGCGAAAGATTTATCGTCCTTTGCGCGTTGGCCACGGCGACTATCGCATTCGATGGAACGATGAGCTGTACGAGATATATGACGACATTGACATAGTCCAGCGAATTAAAAGACAGCGGCTACGCTGGCTAGGTCATGTTGTCCGAATGGACGGAAACACTCCAGCTCTGAAAGTATTCGACGCAGTACCCGCCGGGGGAAGCAGAGGAAGAGGAAGACCTCCACTCCGTTGGAAGGACCAGGTGAAGAAGGACCTGGCTTCGCTTGGAATATCCAATTGGCGCCACGTAGCGAAAAGAAGAAACGACTGGCGCGCTGTTGTTAACTCGGCTATAATCGCGTAAGCGGTGTCTACGCCAATTAAGAAGAAGAATAATAATAATAACAATAACAGGACATACATCTATTTTCCCTTTTTCTAAGATAAGTTCAAGCTCTTATTGGTGCTTTGATAGTCCATTTGCATTCCATGTCATAACTCGGAGACTACTTTCAACATAACCTTGATTTTTAAAGTGATTTTTTTCGGTTTCGGCTTACTTTCGACTAATTGATCGTCTGTTTTCGGATCATAGGCATATATCGAAAACTAATCGCCAATAATTAAACGTTTCTTAATATCCTGGTAGTCCGAAAGCATTATTTAACAGATGTTAACGGTACGCTGTGATTTTTCTTAAACCCAAATGATCTTTTCGATATTCCAACGATGCCAATAGGATTTCTGGTCTTTAATCGACGATTCTACTGGTAACCAAAAATCTACAGATTTCTTCTATCATCTATTGTTTTTTTGCCATAAGGATTTTTATTTAAAAAAAGCAGCGATAGATATATAATTTTTATATTATTTTAGTAACCAAAGAGTACCTTAAAATGTTACGTCGATGTTTTTCGGCGATATTTTGTTTTCGGAGTATTCCTTAACAATGTCCAGCAGTAATCGGCAAGAAAACTGGCACTCCACTTGTCTTGGGACCGTTTCTCCATAGCAGAAATGTCTTGATGGAACCGCTCCCCATGTTCGTCACTTTCGGCCCCTTAATTTTCGGTGCAAAAATTTCGGATGGGAGTTCAGAAAGTGAATTTTAGGGGCATGTTGCAACCGTTTTTTTTATAGACAGTAAGTAGTTCAGTCACAAGATCTTTGTATTTGTCAGCTTATAGTTTCCAAGAAAATTTTTAACAACGATTTTAAAGGAATTCCAGTTTCATTGAGCATTTCCTCAATTGTTTTTATCTTTCATTAGTTCTCTTATTTGCGGACCCACAAATATGCCCTCCTTAATTTTTGCTTCACTGACTCTTAGAAATTTTTGTTTCAGATACAAGAACCCTCTTCCATTTCTGTTCATTGCCTTAACTAAATTCTTCATTAAACCCAATTTAAGATGCAAAGGTTTTGGGATCAACTAGAGGTTCACTAGTAACGCAGAATCGGTCTAAACCGGATAAATTCCTAATCGTATGAAAATATGAGACGATGCAATTTATGAAATTTTATGTATTGTAAAATCTAAAGCCGCAGGTTACAGAATATCTGTGGGTGATAGAAAAATTCTGTTTTCAGATTTGCCTTCAGGGTATCAAACTGCATTAGAAACATCTAAGAATTTTCAATGCACAAATTATGTGTCTATCAGTGTTCTCAATCACCAATTCAATTATTTTATTGACGTGTTGATCATCAGTGAATATTGAAGGACGTCCTGTATGTGCATTCTCGAATGCTCCTCTCTGAATAATTTGTACTAATCAAAACCAAGAAATTTGTTTCTGCACACAAAATTTTCTGGAACTTCTTTGTTAAATAATTTCACTCATCATAAAAATCGCCGAATGCACTTTATGTACTTCAGAAGAAAAGCATACACTAAACACCAATGATTATTTTGATATGACATTTGGCACAGCTTTCACTGACAGTAATACCAACTTAGAAAAAAAATAGCTCGACAAATGGGTTTTCTCGCGAAATTTAAATTAAAAAGCTTTAGTGCAGTCTATTTTATTTTTTGTAATATTCATCATATACATACGTATTATCAAAACAAACAAGAAAAAACGTTAACTTCGGTTGCATCGAAGCTAAATACCCTTCACAGGTGCATTTCTGTTAGTAACTATGTGTTCAGTACGTATTGCAGCTATATGCTATAGTTAACCGATCTGAACAATTTCTTAGAAATTACATTGTTGCCTTAAAAAATAATATATACCAAATTTCGTGAATATATCTTGTCAAATGTGAAAGTTGTGGATACAAGAACTTGAATCCGATCGTTCAGTTTGTATGGTAGCTATATGTTATAGTGGTCCGATATCGGCCGTTCAGACAAATGAGCAGCTTCTTGAAGAGAAAATGACGTTTGCAAAATTTCAAAACGATATCTTAAAAACTGAGGGATTAGTTCGTATATATACAGACAGACAGACGGACATACTGATCATTTATATATATACTTTATAGGGTCTCCGACGATTCCTTCTGGGTGTTACAAACTTCGTGACAAACTTAATATGTATACCCTGTTCAGGGTATAAAAATACATAATTAGTATACTCGTGTATGAAAATAAGTTAGCCCATTATTTAGTTCAAAAGATTATAATAATTTTATTGTTTTATATCCATAACTGATTTTATGAAATAATTTATTTGTTATTGTTACTGCTGTTGAAATTTTTGAATATTTAAATTTTAAAAACAAATGCATACCACCGCGGAGTACAATCGCTAGCAAATTATTTTTGGTCGACTGTGATATTGTTTGTTAATTTTTTCGATGTGGGGCAGTATAATTATCATACGAATGCCTTAATTATTCGCATTATTTTTCATCGATACATATTTTAATATAACTTTATCCAAAAATTCAGGTACTCATGCATAGTACGTATTTCAGTAAGACTGCTACGATCATTTATAAAAGATCTTATAGCCTTATAGTTACTTTATATTAATTTACATCCTTGTAGGGTTTTCAAACACTTTATTTAAAATTAGTTCAATGCAGGAAATCTCGCCAATTTGATATGACATGACCTCAGAAGTAGAATACTGCCCAGAAAAGTAAAATATATAAATTGTGAAAATATAAAAAATAATTCTAATGAATTCTAATTAATGCTTTTATATGAATTTGCTATAATTGCAGTGACACCCAACCATGGTCCAAAGGTCACCGGTGGTCGCCTGAGCTACCAAATAGGGGATGTTATTCGCATGAACTGCACCTCAGGACCATCCAAACCAGTCTGTCATCTCAGCTGGTTCATCAATGGTGAACCGGCAAATCGATCATATCTCAAACAATATGAAAAATATGTGGTCGGTCGTGAGGGGCTCGAAATGGCGCGGCTGGGTTTGGAATTTCGTGTGAAGGGTATCCATTTTCAAGATGGCGAAATAAAAATGAAAGTACGTATAGATAACTAAAGCAAAACGTATCATTGAGTAGTAATGTTTATTGTTATATCTTAGTGCGTGGCCAAAATCTCCTCCCTGTACTGGCAAAGCAATGAGGCAAGTGTGCAAAGTGATCGGCAGCATCGTGCACCGGCGCTAGAATCACGCGAAACAATTGCAGCCAAATCGCGTGCACATGGTAACTTCGGTGACTAGTTATTAACTCTAAACCTGTTATAAATTTTGCTATAACTTTTTCGATATTCAAACTAACATTCTGAATGTTGCAGGTTCCTCCTCGGCAAAGCCACGTTCCCACACCACATTGCAACAATTACATCTAGCAACACTACTGAGCTTATTAACGGCATTTTGTACTTCAAGCTACAGCATATCTCTAAGATAACTAATTTAAATTAATTTCTTACTACACTGTGTAGGTGACAGTAACACCTGGAAAGATATAACAACGTTGTCTTTAATAACAACGGTAAAAATAAATTAAAAAGGACACATATCCTATGCCAAATTAAAAATCCTGCATTTAGTTGTTAGACTTAGAATTATGCATAAACTGAACAAGAAATGAAAATCTTATTTGTAAATAAACAGAAACTTAAACTTAAAGAAAATTTATATATAATTAATTTAGTAATTAGTTTATGAATAGAAAATTATTTAAATAATTTTTCAAAAATAATGAAAACATTTGTTAAAGATAGATTTACGATATTTGTATACAAAAGAGAGTGTATACATTTTTTCTCATAAAAAACTTGGAAACTTATATGTAAGTACAATATATCAACTAATGTAAGGTAAAAGCACAGACCTTTACTAACAGAAACACACAGTATTGAGAGACATGAACAATTTGAAATCAAATAAAAACCAACAAAGAATCAGAATTCTACATTTTAAGTCCAATTGATAGTTCTAAACCTCAGTAGATTACTTAAGAGCAAAATAATTCAAATGTGTACGGGAAAAGAGTATACTATAAATATGTATAATATACGTATATATATTTATGTATGTGTGTGTAAGTTCAGCTAAACTGCAAAAGAAACTGGAAACAACCTTGTTGCGAAATTATAAAAAAAATTACATTTCCGGTTTTTATTAACTTAGTACTATATGTACTTATGGCAAGTGCTTAAGTTTATAGAAGTATAATACACTCTCAATCAAATCAGTTATAGGTTATCAAAATCACGCTCTAATAGAATATGTACATGGTTTTCATAGAGGTCAATTGTAAATTTGTATTAACCAAATTTGTGTTTCAATTATTTCATTATTTATACTTGATGAAAATTTGGTTGTTACTAAACGAGCAGTTCGTTTCATGAAAGTCTCAAAAATTATGAAATCCTAATAAGAGGGCGCTGATCACCATCAGAGTGTTGGGGAAGAATATGGAACGATCTAAATGGCGTTCTCTAGATCTAATAGGCACTGAGAAGTGAATTACTTTTTATGAAATTGGGTTGAACCCTGTTCAGTTATAGTCGTGGTGGATTGTGTATTTGAAAAGTTGTAAGAAATGCCAAATAATCAGAAAAAATTAACGGGTGACCACAAAATTCGATTCTGATATTAGATAAAGAAATGTAGTCTACTTGGTAAATAGCAGCTAAAATATTTCTAATTTTTTCTTAAAAAACAAGAGAATAGTGATGTTTTGGAGCGTAAGAAGGCATCAGGTCGTCCTCGAAAGTCAACTGAGAGAAACGAAAAGTTACTGCGACCGCATTAAAAATGCACTTTCTAAACCAAGTGGATCTAAGTGGCGAAACCACACGCCGACGGCTTAGAAATTTGGGTTTGTATGGAAGACGATCTGTTAAAAAGCCGCTATGGCGTTCTGAGCCTAAAAGTACCAAAATTGGGATCAAAATGATTGGCAACTGTTTAGATGGTCTGAGGAAAACAAATTTAATTTGCTAAGCTCACAAAATTTGCTTTACGTGAGCCGTTCAGGTAGTTAGCGGTTCTAGGATAATTATGTAGTAAATAATATTAAGTTTCATCAAAGACAAATTATTTGGGGTTGCTTTTCATACCATGTTTTGGGACTCTTTCACCTTGTTGATGGAATAATTAACGCAAAATATGCGACAGCGGCTAACAATCTTTTAGTACCCATAATTGAAGAGCATTATCATTAAACGGAACGCCTTATCTTCCAGCATCACTCTGGAAGGGGCTATACAACATTGGTGTATACATATGATCCTATTCAAATCGAAGTTTTATTTTTGGTTGTCTAATACATTTAACGATCTATGCATTCAACGCTTGGATAATCCTGGAAACTCTATTTGGCACTTATAGCATATAATAAAGTTTGAAGTTGCTAAATAGAAGCCAACAAATAACATACAATTGATAAAGATTTTAGACCTGGTTTGGTATGGCACCGTTCTAAAGAAATCAATGTAGGTCATAGTGAATTCCATGCTTCCAAACATCAAGGCAGTTATTGAGGCTAAAACATGAACGATTCGTTTTTAATAGAGCCTATTGTGAATTCTATATTTCTATCGCCAGTGATGCAAATAATTTAGTCGCTTTAAATTAACTTCATATTGCTTTCTTTTACTTAATCAGGACTATCATGGAATGCACACTTTTCTAATTTTGTTTAATTAATTGGTTATTCCTTATAAAAGCCATTTTGGCCATTTTTTTTTTTTTTGTGGATAACTAATTAACGCTATACGGTCAAGCAAATAAAAATGGGAATTTATAAATTAGTTGCTCATGTGATCTTATCTCAATTATATTTGGTGATGCGTAAGGCACTATGGGAGTATACCGAATTCGGAAGTCACAGCGACCAAAATTCTGAATTTTATTTTTCTGAGTTTGTTTTAGAAGAAAACCAGGCAGATTCGCAATATTTATTCGCCTGCTGCATTTTTTTACAACTGTGTACTATTTTTAGATTTCCTCGTTGACTGGTTACCGAATTAGTCCCCTTTTTTGTTTATACTATATTAGTCCGTAGTAGTACTTAGAAATTTTCTTCTGATAAGTAAGCGTTGCTTTAGAAAATAAGCCAGACGTATTTTTGAGACTCTTTGAATGAAGAAAGGTTTCCATGATTAAACTTGATTTTCGAAAAGTGACTTGGTGTGAAAAGATCGTGTGCAAAATTTTAGATCGATTTCTCAGAATAACTTGGATAAGTGACTCAGCTCAGCATGCTGATAATTTATAAACGTATCGATTTTATAAGGTCTCCGACATTTTCTTGTAGGTTTTACGAACTTCATGGCAAACTTAATATTAGAGTATATTTAAAGATATACAAGTATATTAAAAGAATATAGTAAAGATTTAAAAGAGCCAAGTTTCCCTTCGTATTTCTGAATATATTTCTAATGTTTTGACTATTTAGATTTACTAAGTTAATTAAACCATTATTTAATATATATTTTGCAAAAGATACACACCATAAATGATATGTTTTATGGGAGTAGGAATTATAACCCCTTGGCAGTATTATTAAGCATATATAATTGCACCTAATTGGGAGACTAGACTGTGCTCTTTTACAATATATTTATTCACTCAAGTTCATATTCTCCTGAGTTGTATTTGCAATCACAATTTTGACTGCACTAGCTGTCTAATAATTAGAATATCTATATAAACTGCGCATTCACAATAGGAAACGTGACCTAAAATTTATAAAAGAAAACTGGGAAGTTTTAAAAATATCGAAAAAACTTGTTTAATGACGTATCCGCGTAGTTAACTTTGTTCTAGCTTTTGCATGTACATTATTTTTTAAAAGCTACGGCTAATGGCTACATGCCGCATGAATAAAAATAATGAAATGTAGGGGGGCTAAAATACATCGTGTCAACAGACGAATAAATGAGATTTTATTCCCCTTAATTTGACAAAACTTAACAACTTACAATTGTGCAAAAATTATTTCCAGCTAGGTCGCTGAACTTTGCTAACGGGCGGTTCTGCTAATATTTTCCAGTTACTTAAATAATTGGCTAAGCGTGCTGGCGGTGATTAGCTTGTTACAAAGATAAGCAAACTAGACGAATTAATTTCAAATGGAGTCTTGCAAAAAACTGCAACAATTATAACAAACAAATTTGTACATACTACAGATATATGTATACTTACATATGTATGTACGTATAAAATATACATAAGTATATGAACACGTGGATTCGAATGAATGTGATTCAAAGGTGTCCCACAAAATGTTCGTACTTTTGGGTCACGCAACCTTTTTCGCTCGAGTTCAAATGAAATTGAAAGCAAATTTGCCCACAAACACCAATGACTCACAACCGAATTACAGTTATTATGTATAAATATTAACTTTTAAATATTACTCATACATGCAAACAATTACATGAGTCACGTGAATTACACGTGGACAATTTATGAGTGGCAAAGACATTTTTCACTGCGAAATACTCAAGAACAATTGTGTCATATTTCCTCGCATATATCCATATACACGAGTAATTCACATATTGCATGCAACTGCGAAAATTTCGCTCTGTTCGTGGCATCCGTTGTACCTTTTTGTTGTTGCTATCGAAAAAATTAGCATAAATCGCCAGCGAAATACGTGGGTCTTACGTCGGTATGAGAAAGCGGCTTGTTGTGCACTTATTTGCAGCTAATTTGCATACAAAGCGTGGCTTAAGCTGCACGAACTGCTGAAAACGCTATGCGCAACATGCAATGGGGCAAGTAAGGTAGACTGGATACGAGTGCATCTGAACCAGAGATCAACTTACTAGTCAAACTGACGAATATCGGGTTTAAAGTAATTTTAAATTCTATATAAGAACTTGACTTGATCGTAAAGTTTGTATGGCAGCTATATGCTTTAGTGGTTCGATATCGACGATTCCGACACATGAGTAGCTTCTTGAAGGACGTAATGAAAGAATAGTTCGCGTACATTGTGACAAAAAGCACCCGGACATTGTAATTAAATTCCCCGGCTAAATGTTATTTCAAAAAAGTGTGTTTTGCTAATCATTGCGAAAGTTGGGAACGGCTTACGGTGATTCAGTTTTATCAAAAACACAAACCTACGAGTGTTACAAAGCCTTCAAAGATGGACGAGAGATCGTTGAAAACAATCTTCATTCTGGACGACTTTTGACCTAAAACAATTAAAAACAAGAATTTACAACTAGTTGGCAATAATTTAGCGGCAGTCAAAGATTTTGAAAGCTCCTAAGCCAGTAATTATTATTTATTTACGGCCACACTATGTAAAAGTCCTTTTCGTAATTGACTTCTGGAAAAAGAACTGGGAGCACTTTTCCAAACAACTTTTCTGATGTTCACCAATAGAGTTGATAAAGCGCTAATCCACACCGAGTCTATGGATTGACTTAATTCATGACGGGTAACTGTATCGACATTATATAAGTTCAGATACTATTTCGGAATGTGTACGAAAGTTTTTACTGACCACTAGAACTACTTTGAACAGCTTTCCTTTTTTATATAACACATTTGTGTTAGAAAAGAGATGATACATATTACTTTTTCCGGTTTGAATCAAAAATAATTCATATTTCCCTGAGAATCCTTTCCAATCTCATCATTGTCTTTTTACTGTTTCTATGTAAGAAATTTGGCTCCGGTATAAAACAAGAATTCAAGTTCCGCACGTGCGTTTTATGTTTTCATTTGATTGTATTGCTTTTTAATTTTATTTTATTTCTTTTAAGAGAGACCGTCCGATCGAGGAAACTTTTAATGCAGTTTTGCTGAGTTTATATGCAGTACGCAATACCTAAAGGGTCAACGAGATGCTATAGTACATCCATTGTAAGAAAATTCGGTTGGTCCTGAAATGTCTAGCTAATACAAAGAGATTAAAATGCATATGTTTAAAGAGGTCAATGTTTTAAAATAAATAAATTTGTAAATATGACAATTCCGTAAACGGTTAAAACTTTTAGTATGCCATACGTATAGATATTTAAGAAAAAAGTGCATGGAAATGCATGTAAGCTATGTGCTTTAGGGATATGTACACTCAAACTCATAAATATGCATATGTGTGTATGCCATAAGACAGAGCGACAGAGCTAATCGATGTACCACATGATGGCAAGTATCAAAAAAGTCAACATTTCATGGTATACAGTGAAAGGCAAGGAAAAGTGTGTTAATTAATTTATACAAAAGTTTTATTTAGCAGTTTAGGACATTTTTTTCATCCATACCAACACAGACACGCAAATATCATTTTACACATACCTACACGAACGTGAAAGTTTTTAACACAAAATACTAAAAAGGCTATATGTAAATGTTTTTTACTCAGATTTGTTTATATATACTTGATTATTAGACAAGAAGAATTGATTAAAATAAAATCAGTATTTGAAACTATTCAACAATTTTTGATTTAACTACAAGAGCTGGATGACGTACAAGTATGTAAAAGGTTAAGCATGGAACACATTTTTTTGCTCTTTACAGGACACGTCATGGAAACGAAACTTCAACATATCAATCGACAAGAAAATTAGTGCCAAACGACGAGCAAACCAGTTCAAAAATAAATTAATCGCGATCAAGGCGCACTATAATCCAATATCTGGAATTACAAGTACTGATCTTGAGTTGTGCAACTTTCTCTCTTAGCGGTCATAGTACCCTTTTATCGATGCTTTCATGAGTAGCCCACTGTACTCATTTGTTAAAGGTTTCAACTTCTTCTTTTGGTTTGATTTCCTCCGTTACCTCTGAAAGAAGTCTTCGCATGATTCGTACTCTTGTTCAATGTCGACATTTGCATTTCGAGCTTGATTGCATTTTGATCTATCGGGACGAGTAATGTTTGGTGACATAAGCCTTGCGAAAATTTTCCCATCTTTTGCTGCCAGTTCAGCTTCATATGTTGGGTAGTCGAAAAAGTCTTTTCGTATTTGTGTCATACCATATAGTATTAGAAAGGCTTCTATTAAAAAAAATAAATAAATTCGGGGAAGTTGAAAATAGGTTACAGCTGTTCAAAAATGAGTGAAAATAATGAAGAAATTCGCTATGTTTTGAAATTTTTGTATACAAAAGGGGAGAATTCCACGCAAGCCACCAATGAAATTTCTGAAGTTTACAGAGACGATGTTGTATCAGTTTGTGTGGCACAACAATGATTCGCTGGTTTTCGTTCTGGAAATTTCGATGTGAAAGATGCATCTCGCACTGGTCGATCTAAGTTGAAAAAGTCGATGAAAAGATTGACTAAGACTGTCACAAAAGCAGTCATAATATCGCTAAGGCACTTAACATTCATCACCAAACAGTTTTGAATCATTTAAGAAAGTCTGGCTACAAAAAGAAGCTCGATGTTTGGGTAACACATGAATTGTGTGATAAAAATTCAATGGATCGAATTAACATATCCGATTCTTTGCTCAAACGAATTGAAATCGAACCATTTCTGAAGCGAATGGTAACAGAAGACGAAAAGTGAAGCTCAACAAATGGATTGACGCCTCGAAAGGTTATGCTGAGTTTTTGGTGGTATTAGAAAGGCATCAAATAATATGATCTGCTCCAGGATTGTCAAACGATTAATTTCACATTTTAGTGTCAATAACTGATGAGATTAACCCACTTTGAGACAGATATTGTGGATATTCTCAGCTAAATTCTTATTATTTTAGCGCACCATGTATGTCGTATTAAAATAAAAGGAACCAAACAACAATAGTTTTAAAAGTTTTACAAATACCCTCAATATTTTTACTGTACCTGATCAGGTACAGAGGCACCAAATGAGTTAGCCAGCAACCGAAAAAAATGGCCAGAACCGATCAATAGAAAGGGCATCGTCTTCCATCAGGACATGCAAAACTCCCTTAATGAAGTAAAGTTGGCTTCAAGAGAAGCCTGTGAAAGTTTCTTGGTGCAGTATTTCGTCGAGAAAAAATAAAAAATTTTACAGGAGAATAACTTATATTGACTGAACTTTGCACCTGTAGTGGCGTGGCCCCGTCCTCTAATAAGTTTAATGTACATATGTAAATATTAAGCTACTAAAGCTACAACAAGCGTAATAAATCAATAACTAATTACTTCAGAGACATTAAATTTTACCTCTCAGACGATCTTGGGAGAGATTTATGGCAGCTGGTGTGAAATATATGTAAAATTGCTGAGATTCCGATTCTCTGGTTGACCTTTTAAATCTTTATTTCCCCCATCATCGCTGGATGCAATTGCATGAAATATTCAAGCCCATTGAATTTGTGGAGGGAAAACTTCTTCAGCCTGCTGAACGGCAGTGAAAGTGTAACATTTGGCTATGGCGAATCCGATTCTCCAATCGATAACAATGGAAGATGTTCCATTGCCTGGCTATGATGAGGTCTGAATAGTAATTACCCGCCTGAAGAACAACAGACCAGCATAGGCCGATAGATTACCGGCCGAACCTAACCCAATCCACATAAAGAGGACATTACAATATGCGCTAATTACCGTGGGATATACCTCCTTAATATCGTTTATAAGATTTTATTGAGCGTAACGCATGAAAAACTGAAGTCCACTGTTAACAAACTTATTGAACCTTATCGGTATGACTTAAGGCCTGAAAAAAAAATTATAGACTAGATTTTCATCATGCGCCAATTCCAGGAAGAGACCCGTAAAAGAAAGATCGGCACGCACCACCTCTTCATAAAATTTTAAGCCACCTTCGATAGGACAAAAAGGAACTGCTTCTGCGGCTTTGTTTGAATTTGGTATTCCCGTAAAGATAATACGACTGTGTAAGCTGACGTTGGGCAACATCAAAAGCTCAGACCTCTCCCAGCAGTTCGATACCACGCAATATTGTTGGAGAAAATAATACGAGCTGCAGAACTAAAGCCAAAGCTAAACTAAAGAAGCTACAATCTTCCATAACCGCGCTACACTGGATAAAGAAGCGAAGCGTATGAGTCTGGTTGTAAACGAGTAATTCCTGTCATCAAACAAACAGCCATCGCATTCGCGACTTGGCTCGCACGTCACAGTTGACAGTTCAAAACTTTGAAGTCGTGGATAATTTCGTGTATCTTCTAATCAGCATCAAGACGAACAGCAATATCAGCAATGGAAGAGGAAGACCTCCACTCCGTTGGAGAGAACAGGTGAAGAAGGACCTGACTGCACTTGGCATCTCGAATTGGCGCAAATAACGAAATATACATAAATATAATTAAGTGCTTTAGTTTTGTTGATGAAAATATAAATATTACCAAAAAATTTGTATGTGTCAAAATATCTTTTGTAATATAAAACGATTTAGCTTAATAATAATCAAGCACCAATAAATGCATGGGGAAAAAACTTTGCGCAAATAGTGTCTCTGGCGTCTGCATCATCTGAAAGAAGTTCCTGGTCTTTGATTCATGCAATTTACAAATATTCGGTTACACCCGAGATTAGACTTTCTTACTTACTTTTATTTCAAGATTATCAGAAAGTATACTTTATATTATTTATTTTATAAGAATACTTAGTCTGAAGTAGAAAGGATAAACATACACTACCACACTATATAATTATATACATATACATATATTATATGCGCAATTGGTCATAATATTATGATATCTAGACACAACAAAGTTGGAAATCCATCAAAACACCTATACACCGCAATTCTGATATTTACAGGCGGTGCTTTAAGATTCTACAGAGATGATTTCGAAACTAACATCTTTGAGATTCCATTATGTACGATTTTACATTTAACAGACCAAACGCGACCTGCAGATAAACACTAAACGTCATTCATATTGGAGCTATCGTGACCATCATTGATTTCCACTCAGTGATGTATGGTAGGTATATATGTATATACATAGAAAACAAAAGCTCTAGTTTTTTGGCGCAACCATAGTTAGTTCGTTTTAAAAAAAAGGACTAAGCTAACTTTTACTTAGGCAGAACAAACTCCGATATACGTCACTTTAGTCCTGCATGCAAACAGTGACACTATCCACCCCTTTTTTATGCCCTACGAAACTAACTTATTTAATAACCTTCATCATACTCCAGCTGTTTAAACATAATTGTATTTGGATAACATATGTATGTATGTATATGTATTTTAACGCATTATGCATTTATGGTATTTCCGTTATCTTATATATTAGGTTGACATTTTATATAATATCTGACATATCAACCGATATCTGTATATAGCGATATAAGGTTTTGTATGTATAAATGATATAGGGTTATATCTGTATATATACATGATTTTGATGAAGATGTGAGTTGAAATCGGGGTATCTGTCTGCAGAACCTCCATTTTGACCACTTGTACTGAACGCAGTATAAATTATTGGCAGAAAAAATGCTCACCACAGTACCGCTGCACGGTTTATAATAAATTTACGAAAAATTAACACAAATCCTTCCAAATGTTATTACGGCAATACGGGAGTGGCTAAAGTGCCCTGGAGACGATCAAATAATTTCGTCAAACACTTTAAGTGTGTTGGTGTCGTCGGCTCTCGTCGGCTACACGTACGCTACACGGACCTGTTGTCGGCTCTGTTTGTTGTAAATCAAAAATTTTTGATATTTCTATTTGACGGACGATAATTTGAACGTCTCCACTCATGTTTGACAAGCATGAGCTCATTTGCAATGAAGATTTCAAGCTGAGAGGACATGAAATGAAGCGAATTGGAATTGAATTGACAAAGAAAAATGAAGTGAATTGAAATAAGTTTGAAATTTTAAAATAAATAAAGTAAAATCAAACAAAATATAATAAAATTAAATAAATAAATAAAATAAAATCAAATAAATAAAGTAAAATCAAATAAAATATAATAAAATTCAATAAATAAATAAAATAAAATATAATAAAATAAATAAATAAAATAACAAAAACACATGCCAATAACAGATAATCATCCGACGCTGACATGATGACCGTTCGCCACGACCGCAAAACTAAGCTGATGTTTGACGTGTTAATTTGAACGTTTGCGGGCAAAACACGATTAAACATCACTAATACATATGCACTGTTTGACGCAATTATTTGATCGTCTCCAAGGCACTTAACACTTACTGTGCCCGTGCCTAGTGTAAAGCTCTACAATATGTCAAAAAAGATGACAGGCTTGGCAACGTTATCAGGTGTAAATAAAATGGCCAAACCCTTGACAATACAAAGGTTGAGTGTAATTTTCCAAATTATGGCAAGAAAATATTTAAATAATTAATTTTTTCATAGTACTACAGATTATAATACGTTTTTAATAATTATGGCCCCTATTACAGTTTTCAACCGAATCGAATTTTGGTTGAAGTTTTGAAATTCGGTATTCTCAATACCAATTCAATCCGTCAAAAAAATGTCGGCTGAAGTGTTGTCGAATATCTACAATTTGTGGTAATGGGAAGTATAAAAATTTCAACTACTACCAAGCAAGAACACGGAAAATGGGTAATAAAAATTATAATTATTTAACTATTTTGATCAGTTATTTTGTATAAATCTTTTTGAGTGTTGATACATATGTGAAACATTTCTAGAGCTTCCGAAAATAGATAAGGCGACCCATAATTTGTAAACAGTAAAAAAGGAAATTAAGGAAGCGTGGGAAGTGCTTCCAATATAAAGAGTTGCCACAATTTTTGAAACGTTTTGGTTGTCTTCAATATTTTGTGGTTTTTAATATTCAAAACTTTCTTTACAACGATAAATATCGTAGTTTCCGTCAGCTTAAAGTTAAAATTACTTAAAATGCATTACTGATATCTACCCAGGGGCGGATCGCCGCACCATATAACGGATATATTGGGTAGCCGAAAAAGTCTTTTCGTATTTCTAATCAAACTACAACTTATTTTTTTAAAGAAACAAATATGTGCCATTTTGATCGACCACTTTTTGCCATTTTTCCGCTAGAGACATCTGTGTAAAACTTTTCATCCGTGTAAGTCAAAATTTCGAAATTTCCAGAAGGGAAGTGAGCGAACTATTGTTGTGCTGCACGAACTAATACAGCATCGTCTAAGTAAACTTCACAAATTTTATTGGTAACTTGCGTTGCATTTTTCCCTTTTTTATACATACAGAAATTTCAAAATATAGCGATATTCTTATCATTTTGAACAGCAGTAATTGTTTTTCAACTTCCTTCAATTTAATTTTTGTTTTGTTAAATCAAGCTTAAAATCCCTCCTTTCCAAAAATATATAGTGTGACACAATGTGATTGGTACCATTGGAGATATACGACTGCAACAACATCTATTGACGAAATACGAAAAGACCTTCGACTATAAATGAACCACAAGCATTACATTTCACAACCCAAATTTTAAGGAAGACATTAATAGGATCAGCCGTAAAAATTGGACAATGGTGTTATACCGCTTGGAATCCTTAACCTCAGAAATTACTTAAGCGATTTCAACTAAGTTTGGTGTGCGACATTATTCTAAGACTCATATGTTACAAAGAGAAGTCGGAATACAACCACGCCTTGCTTGCATATAAAAAATTATAAATTCAATCTGTTCTTTTAACTTTACCGAATATAAATCAACCTCCAATTGAATGGTGAGAATTAAACTTGAGCAAATACTTCTTTTGTAGCATACGACGTACATATATAATCTCCAAAAATAGTCAGATTCGGGAAATAGGTTTTCAAGTCCCCAAACACTGAACATGTGGAACTCAGTATCTATAGCTTATTTTATTTTTTATTCTCTAAAACTCTGAGTGCTATTTTGTCATTTCAGGATAATCCTCTCTTGGTAATAGTGTGCCTTTGAGTCCAAACCTGGTAAAATCGGGTCAATAGTCCCCATATGCTTAAAATAAAAATATTTGAACTTCCGATTTACTTTATATCGGTCAACCTATAAAACCGCTTTTGCGCTTGCCACTTAGACCTTGCCTACTAATTTCTACATATATTATATTTCTTCAACTGGAGTACCGCCACGGAAATACCTTAAGGTGCACAACGACAACCAGAGGTTCGCATTACAAGCAATTATATACTTATATACATATGTATGTATATATAACTCATACACTGACCGATATTTATAGCATTAGGATTGGTCTTTATTAGTGTAGACACCGCTTACGTGATTATAGCCGAGTTAACAACAGCGCGCCAGCCGTTTCTTCTTTTCGCTACGTGGCGCCAATTGGATATTCCAGTCGAAACCAGGTTCTTCTCCACTTGGTCCTTCCAGGGAGTGGAGGTCTCCCTCTTCCTCTGCTTCCCCCGGCGGGTACTGCGTCGAAAACTTTCAGAGCTGGAGTGTTTTCATCCATCCGGGCAACATGAACTAGCCAGCGAGCCGCTATCTTTTATTTCGCTGAACCATGTCAATGTCGTCGTATATCTCATACAACTCATCGTTCCATCGAATGCGATATTCGCCGTGGCCTACGCCCAAAGGACCATAAAACTTTCGCAGAACTTTTCTCTTGAAAACTCGCAACGTCGATTCATCAGTTGTTGTCATCGGCCAGGCCTCTGCACCATATAGCAGGACAGGAATTATGAGTGACTTATAGAGTTTGGCTTTTGTTCGTCGAGAGAGGACTTTGCTTCTCAATTGCCTACTCAGTCTGAAGTAACACCTGTTGGCAAGAGTTACCCTGCGTTGGATTTCTAGGCTGACATTGTTGGTGGTGTTTACCTGGGTTCAGATAGACGAAATTATCTATCAATGTTATGATTGTCAACAGTGACGACGATTGTTTCTTTGATGAAAGGAGATATTTCGTCTCGTCTTGCCCTCGTTCACTGCCAGACCCATTTTGTGTGCTTCCTTGTCCAGCCTGGAGAAAGCAGAACTAACGGCGCGGGTGTTGAGGCCGATGATATCAATATCATCGGCATACGACAGCAGCTGTACACTCTTATAAAAGATTTTACCTGCTCGACTAAGTTCTGCAGCTCGAACTATTTCTCCAGCAGCAGATTGAAGAAGTCGCACGATAGGGATTCGCCTTGTCTGAAACCTCGTTTGGTATCGTTTGGTATCGAGCGGAGAGGTCCCGATCCTAACGGAGCTTTTCGTGTTGCTCAGCGTCAGTTTACACAGCCGTATTAGTTTTGCGGGGGGACACCAAATTCAGACATCGCGGCATAAAGGCAGCTCCTTTTCGTGCTGTCGAAAGCTGCTTTGAAATCGACGAAGAGGTGGTTTGTGTCGATTCTTCTTTCACGGGTCTTTTCCAAGATTTGGCGTATGGTGAATACCTGATCGGTTGTTGATTTGCCAGGTCTAAAGCCACACTGATAAGGTCCGATCAGTTTGTTGACGGTGGGCTTTAATCTTTTTATCCCAAGGCAGTTGGCGCAGATTGAGGGGTCTCCCTTTTTGTGGATTGGGTATAGCACACTTAAATTCCAATCGTTTGGCATGCTTTCATTCGACCATATTTTAGAAAGAAGCTGATGCATGCTCATTATCAGTTCTTCGCCACCGTGTTTGAATAGCTTGGCCGGCAATCCATCGGCCCCTGCCCCTTTGTTGTTGTGCAGACGTGTAGTTACTATTCGAGCTTCTTCGTGGTCGGGCAATGAAACGTCTGCTCCATCGTCATCGATTGGGGAATCGGGTTCTCCTTCTCCTGGCGTTGTACTTTCACTGCCATTCAGCAGGCTGGAGAAGTGTTCCCTCCTGACTAGATCACCTTTGCGGGTTCTACAAAGAGTATGCTCCGGTCTTGGAACCTTCTGTAAGCCGCCGCATCTTTTCGTAAAATTTTCGAGCATTACCCTTGTCGGTCAACTTATCGAGCTCTTCATACTCACGCATTTCGGCCTCTATCTTCTTCTGTCTACAAATGCGTCTCGCTTCCCTCTTCAACTCTCGGTATCTATCCCATCCCGCACGTGTAGTGGTCGATCGTAACGTTGCGAGGTAGGCAGCCTGTTTTTTCTCCGCTGCGACACGGCACTCCTCGTCGTACCAGCTGTTCTTTTGCACTTTCCGAAAACCTATGGTTTCGGTTGCAGCTGTACGTACCGAGTTTGAAATGCCGTCCCACAGTTCCTATATACCGAGTTGTCGACGAGTGCTCTCAGAGAGCAGGAGTGCAAGCCGAGTAGTAAATCGTTCGGCTGCCTGTTGTGATTGCAGCTTCTCGACGTCGAACCTTCCTTGTGTTTGTTGTTGCGTTCTTTGCTGCACAGAGGCGGGTGCGAATCTTGGCTGCAACAAGATAGTGGTCCGAGTCGATGTTAGGACTTCGGAACGTACGCACGTATAGAACACTGGAGACGTGTCTTCCGTCTATCACAACATGATCGATCTGGTTGATGGCTTTACGAGCCGGAGACAGCCAGGTAGCTTGATAATTTTTTTTATGCTGGAATCTAGTACTACAGATAACCATATTTCAGGACCCGGCGAAGTCCATCAGCCTCAACCCATTTGGGGATGTTTCCTAGTGGAGGCTGAATTTTCCGACCGCAGTGTCAAAGATACCTTCTTTGTCCATCCTGGCGTTAAAGTCGCCAAGCACGATTTTCACATCGTGTCTAGGGCAGCTCTCATATGTGCGCTCCAAGCGCTCTTTGACATCGTCCTTCTCTTCCAACTATGTTGAAGAACTTTGATGCGGATTGTGGCTAGACGTTCATTCACCGTAGTGAATGGTAGTACTCGGCGACGGAGTCTCTTTCCCACCACGAATTCCACACCAAACTTGTGCTCCTTTATATGGCACTGTAGTAAATGCCATAAGGACCTACTCGTCTCTGTCCTAGTCCCGTCCATCGCATTTCTTGGACGGCGGTGATGTCAGCCTTTATTTTCACGAGGACATCAACCAGCTGGGCAGCGACACCTTCCCAATTAAAAGACCGGACATTCCCGGTGCATGCCATTATTTCGTAGTCCTTATTTCGTTTTCCATGGTCGTCATCAAAAGGGGGGTCTCTCATCCGAGGCTTGTTGCTTCCTTTCATTGGAGGTGTTTTTTTACGTGGCGGGTCCCAAACCCAGCGCTCAACCCTGCGGAGGGGATGTTTTTCCTTCTCACGTTAGCTCGCCTCAAACGGATGTTCTTAAGCTACCCAGAGAATACTTGGTCACAGACCGGAAGTCGTGAGCTGCTTGAGTCATTTCAGGCCACTCCCAAGTGAATGGGGATCAGAGAACTTTTCTCTCCTGCGTGAACTTCTACACATGTCTCCTTCCTCCACTTCTACACATGACTCCTTCCTTCTATTATTTTGCTCACAGTAGTATAATTGACACATTGACCAATATATTCGGTAAATGTCAACTTTAGGTACTGGGGTCCAAATATTCGGTACCAAGGGCTTGAACAGGTTTTGTTGGATTTTGACAATTTTTGGCCATATTCATGCAAAATTCATCACGTTACATTTGCTGTTTCTTGATTTGTATAGCGGTAAAGAATCAAATGAAATTTAAAATTGCGTTACATAGGAAGTAGGCGTGCTTGTATAGTATACCAATTTCGCCCATTTTTACACTGTGACATGGAAATGTTAAAGTTATGTTACATACTAACTATTGGGTTGAAATCGGTCGAGCAAGTCCCGAGATATGTGATTTTACCTAAAAGAGAGCAGTGTTAAGCCCATTGTCCAAATTCGTCCCCAGCTCTTATAATGTAGTCTAATACCGTCTCGGTGATAATTGGTGATTAATGTGTTTGCAGTTTTTGGTTATTGATTTATTGCTATTTTAGTAATTTTAACAGTACCGTTATATGGGGACAGAGTGAGATATTGAGCCGATTACGCCCAGCTACGAACTTGTTCTAAATTTTTTGCCAATGAACATATGCATATATGTATGTACAGATACCAACTTTAATTACGATATATAAATTGCACTTAAGTTACAGCTTGTGCAGATGAACGGACGGATGGGCAGACAGTCTGTCAATCTCGATGGGTTTTAGGTGATACAGACAACCGTTAGGTGAACGAAACTATTATACTCTTATGCAACAAGAAGCGCGAATAATAATTATATGTCCCTATGTATTTGTACACAACATAAACATTTTGCAACGAATTACTATTTCCGCCACCATTAAAAGCGCAGCTGTCATCATTCGTTTTCTTTACGAGAATAAGCTACCAGGATGTTTTAAGCGTATCAGTTAGCTCATTTGCCGGATATCCGTTTAGTTTTTCTCCAATTGTTTGTTTATGTCATATTTTTTCTGCGCTGTTGTTCTCCTTCGTTACGCAGTCGCACGCTTCCGCCCGAGCGACTAATTTGAATTCCAGTCGCCAGGAAGCTGTTGCAATGTGCGTTCGTCTTTAATTTCGCATTAAATACATAGCAAACTCGAAAAAAAACACAAATATATTTGCAAGTACATAAATGCAAATAAACGAATTAGAAAGTGGATAACAAGCAGGGAGTGAGGCGAGAAAAGAAACGCAACACCAAAATTGCCTGATTACAACTAAAACAACAGTTGGTGTGTACCAAGGGCAACAACAAACAATACAAAAGTTTTATAGAAGACACAACCATTCTCTAACAACACTTTTGAAAATGAAATCGAAAAATTTGCTTAATGTTGGAAAGCTCAAAAGGAAGAAGCAACAGTAGCAACATATTTTCAATGTACTTCCTACCGACCCTACTAACTGAACCATTTCTATTACGGAGTACTATGTAGTGAACGCGTTCATTCTCTCTGGTGCGAATTGTCCACATGCTGGAGCGGAAGTAGAGAAATTGTAGTAGCCAGCAGCACCCGTTCCCTGGACAAATGCGCATTGCAAATTGAGACAACAACGACTTTTTAATGCTTTCTCGTCGTCTTTAAATTGCCGGTGACATTTTGAGGCTGTGGCTGTTATTGGATTAGGGAAATTGCTCTGAAGCGGACAGCATTCACTCGACTTTTGGACTTTTGTGTTGCTCGTACCGTTGTCAATGTGTCGCTTTCTTGTTGTTGTAGTTTTTGCTGCTTTTTCTGTTGTCATCAGGACTTTTGGCATTGGTGCGTGAAATTATTTAGAAAATGTCAACTTTACTTTTCACTTGCATTAGTGTTCCTTCTTCTTTATTCTGTCACTTCCTTCTTTAATTGAGTAATTGTATTTATTTGAGCGACTTGGAATTGCTTGTTGGTAAATTAGTTAAAGGTCAAATGTGTGTAAAGTATGTAGGGTACACTTGAGTGGTAAATTTCAGCAAAAAGCTGTATTCTAAGCTAATTAGTTAAGCAAAGAACTGTAATCGAAGTTATATCACTACTTGAAAGCTATATACCTATAATTCAGTACACAGAAGTCTTAAGCCTAACATGCAAATGTCCAAAGAATAGCCATAACTCTACAATATACATGAAGATTACGAAATTTACGCAGCTTTTTGTCCATAGTGAGAGAACGCTGAAGGTCCAAAACCAAGGACAAAGGATGCAATATTCGTTAAAGGCTTGTTGTCATCTTTCTTTCTAAGTTTTGTAGAATCTTGTTGTTCAGCGTTTTCACCTTAGAAGGACCAGTGATATACCAGAACTTTGAAGTCGCTGAGCTGGAGTGTTGTCTCACGATACAAAGCTATCATGTTTTTTCAGTATTGTTTGGCATTTGGCATAGAAAGACTTGCGCCTGAACAACGTTTGCAAATTCACGTTTTGTAAAGAATGTGTTTCGCTCAAATTATGGCCAACATAATCGGCCTACTGAGCGTACTATTCGCAACTCCATCGCCCATCTTGAGCCGCAGCTGAGAGTGTACTCCAAGACCGTGGAGAGTGATTCGGTGCCGCTCGCAGCAACTCGAACTGACATATGGAATGACTTGGCGAATTTTACGTCGAGATCTTAAATTGAAGCGTACAAAATACAGCGTGTGCCAGATCTGAAGTCGCTCGATGTTCCCAACCGACATCGCTTCGGTTTATGTGCTCTTAGAAAATTCCAAAAAGATCAATCGGTATTTAGACAAGCAAAATTGCCGCATTTGGGATGAAGAGCAAACTGAAGAGATTCAAGTGCCGCAATTTCATCCAGAAAGAGCAACCGTTTGGTATGGTTTGTGGGCCGGTGGAATCATCGGTCAATATTCATTCAAAAATGATGCCGGTGCGAAGATAACCGTCAATGGTGACAGTTATCGCGCCACAATAACTGACTATTTGATGTCTAAAATTGAAGCTCGTGATCTTCACGGCATTTGGTTGGAACAAGTCGGCGCCACTTCGCATCAATCAATGGATTTATTGAGAGAACACTTCGGTAAGCAGATAATTTCAAGTTTTGGGCCGGTCCATTGGCTACCATGATCGTGTTATATTTTCTTGTGGGGATAAGTAGAGTTTGATGTATATGCGGACAATCCCGCTTCGATTCAGGCCTTGGAGCAAAACATCACGCCAGTCATTTGCCAGTTACCCGTCGAAATGCTTGAATGAGTCTTCGAAAATTGGACTCAAGAGAGGGATCATCAGAGATGTAACCGCGGTCATCATATGAAATAGATTATCTTCAAAAAATAAATACCAAATACCCCATTAATTTTGAAGCTTCTGTGCTTCTTCTCTAAAATTTTAGGGAATGAATGTCTGATATACTTAAAGTTTTGCCATTTTTATACTCCCCCAAAGTCTTGCTACAAAAGATAACAGTTTTTTCAACTAACAGTTGTTTTTATTACCTAAAATTAATTGAGATGTATACGAAGTTACTTAAATACAAATTATCAGGATGAACGAGTTGAATTCTGACTGACTGTTTTTGCCATTTTAATACAACCACACCTTCCTTCGATATAAGAAAATTTTATTTTCCATCAAATGAATGAATTACAGTATAGAAACCAAGCACCAATGAAATTATAGGAAAGCCAGTAAGGAAGGGCTAAGTTCGGGTGCAACCGAGCATTTTATACTTACATTTTAAAATTGAGCTATATAGGAAGTAGGCGAGGTTGATGACCGATTGTACATTTTGTGACATAAGAATGCCACGAACAAAATTGTATCGAAATCGGTTAGTCGGTTCCCGAGATATGGGATTTCACCAAAAAAATGGGCGCTGCGTGTTTTCACTCTTGCTCTCATAAAGATCTCTCATATCATCTCGGTGAAAATATTTAATGCCTGTGGCGGATTTAGTTATTGATTTATCGCGCTTTCAGTATGTTTAAATGTGTTCAGTCCCCTTACAACTTTACCTGAACCCAAAACACCCTAATATAAATCAATTTAATTACCACATCTTGGAACAAATCACAAAACACCATGGTCGACGACTCCACACTCGTACGCAACCCAACTCCCCATTCGTGTACACCAACCCAACAAACAAAACGAATGGGGAACAGGATAGCGAACACAATCGTTTTATATAATTTCGCTAATACTCTGTGCCGCGTCAACACCTACGTTACTTCACTTCGATCGACATCAATCCTGCACGCTACACTCAGTTCTTAATACTTAATCATCCGGATACTATCTCGTTTGCTCGCCGTGGATTTCCATCGTACATCCGCACGCGAGTACATTCACAGTTAATCAAAGCAGATTTTAACAGTACCGTTATATGGGGAGAGATCGGGGTTATATCCGATTTCATTCATTTTCACACTGTTAATAAAGCTTCCTATAAGATTTGCAGTCACCAATGTTGTATCTTAAACGGTTTAGGATATATGTAGATTAAACTTGTTAGAGAGCTGAGCCAAGCCAAGGTGAACAAAACTATAATACCCTGTAGCAACTGGTTGCAAGAGTATTAAAACTTAATACTTATGTGATAGTTCCCTTAAGATATTAAAACTAACGTCTCAAAAAAATTGAAACAGAAAAATAACTTATTAGGCCCCCAGATAGAATAAATTAAGATACAAGAATGAAATTTAGAAAACATCTTTTCTTTGCAATAAAGTAATCTTGTAATTGGATTCCAAAGCTCTGAGATACATAATAATTTTCAAAGTTCCGGTTTATCTTGTACCATACACAGGGTTTTCCAATGAGAGTGATACGATATCTTAAAAAAACACACTAATTGTTAAATTAAATTTTTTTGATTTATTGTGAAATATATATCGCTACAACTAACTTCTGAATATAACATCACTCGAGGGGCGTCCACGAATTCTTATGCAGAGACGAATTTGGCGAATCCAATTTTCGAGTACCTTTTCCACGTTCTGGCTCTTCAGCAACTCTTGCCTGAATAAATATATATTCATAGAAATATTTTCATTAATTCGAGCTGTTCTATGTCTTATTGGCACTTGAACATTATCTTAAGAAAATGTACGCTAGAGATTTTCTACAATTCGACAAATAGCGAGCACAGGTGGAGTATTGTTACGACTATCAATGGCTAAAGCTCACGAAAAGTTGCAATCGACGTAGTTCTTTCGTATACCTCCCCATGATGATATTGTAAACATTTTTAAATACGATAAAAAACATGTAAGGAAGCGCTAAGTTTGGATAAGACCGAACATCTTATGCTATTGCAACTTGCAAGTATTAAAGCGATGTAATACTTTCAGAGGTATGGTGTCATGTGTAGAAGTTCACGCAAGTAAGGAAAGTTCTCTGACCGCCATTCATTTGGAAGGGGCCAGAAATGATACTTTTACAAATGACTCAAGCTCACGACTTTCGGACTTTGACCAAGTATCCTCTGGGGAGCCTAAAAACACCCGTTGATATCCCAATAAAAAATAACAACCAGCCTCGGAGGAGAGACCCCCTTTTGATGACGACCATGGCAAACGAAATATGGACTAAGATTTGAAGGCATACACTTGGAACATCCCGTCTCTTAACTGGGAAGGTTCCGCTACCCAGCTGGTTGATGTCCTCGTCAGAGTCAAGAAATGCGATTAGGTTCTTGTGGCATTTACTACAGTGGCCATACAAAGGAGCGCAAGTTTGGTGTGGGATTCGTGGGGGGAGAGTGACTCCTTTTCCGAGTACTATCATTCACTCCGGTGGATGAACGTCTAGCCACAATCCGCATCAAAGCGAAGTTCTTCAACATATCTATGAGCGCTTGAAGCGCACATATGAGAGCTGCCCTAGACACGATGTGAAAATCGTGCTTGGCGACTTTAACGCCAGGATGGACAAAGAAGGTATCTTTGACACTGCGGTCGGAAAATTCAGCCTCCACTAGGAAACATCCCCAAAAGGGTTGAAGCTGATTGACTTCGCCGGGTCCTGAAATATGGTTATCTGTAGTACTAGATTCCAGCATAAGAAAATTCATCAAGCCGCCTGGTTGTCTCTGGATCGAAAAATCACCAAACAGATCGATGATGTTGTGATAGACGGAAGACACGTCTCCAGTGTTTTAGAAGTGCGTGAGCTTCGAGGTCCTAACATCGACTCGGGCCACCACCTTGTTGCAGACAGAAAAAGAAAGAGGCGGAAAAACGTGAGTATGAAGAGCTTGACAGGCTGGCCGACAAGGGAAATGCTCGGAAATTCTACGAAAAGATGCGGCGGCTGACTGAAGGTTTCAAAACCGGAGCATACTCTTGTAGAACCCCCAAAAGAGATCTAGTCACCGATGCCCAGGGTATACTTAAATTATGGAGGGAACACTTCTCCAGCCTGCTGAATGGCAGTGAACGTACAACGCCAGGAGAAGGCGAACCTGATTTCCCAATCGACGACGATGGAGCAGACGTTCCATTGCCCGACCATGAAGAAGTTCGAATAGCAATTACCCGCCTGAAGAAAAACAAAGCGCCGGGGGTCGATGGATTGCCGGCCGAGCTATTCAAACTCGGCGGTGAAGAAATGATAAGGAGAATGCATCAGCTTCTTTGTAAAATATGGTCAGACGAAAGCATGTCCAACGATTGGAATTTAATTGTGCTATGCCCAATCCACAAAAAGGGAGACCCCTCAATCTGCGCCAACTACCGTGGGATAGGCCTCCTCAACATCGCGTATTAGGTTCTATCGAGCGTATTGTGTGAAAGAGTAAAGCCCACCGTCAACAAACTGATTGGACCTTATCAGTGTGGCTTCAGAAATGGAAAATCAACAACCGACCAGATATTCACCATGCGCCAAATCTTGGAAAAGACCCGTGAAAGGAGAATCGACACACACCACCTCTTTGTCGATTTCAAAGCTGCTTTCGACAGCACGAAAAGGAGCTGCCTTTATGCCGCGATGTCTGAATTTGGTATCCCCGCAAAACTAATACGGCTGTGTAAACTGACCTTGAGTAACACCAAAAGGTCCGTCATGATCGGGAAGGACCTCTCCGAGCCGTTTAATACCAAACGACTCCCTATCGTGCGACTTCTTCAACCTGCTGCTGGAGAAACTAATTCGAGCTGCAGAGCTTAATCGAACAGGTAAAATCTTTTATATGAGTGTACAACTGCAGGCGTATGATGATGATAATGATATCATCGGTCTCAACACCCGCGCCGTTAGTTTTGCTCTATCCAGTCTGGACAAGGAAGCAAAGCAAATGGTCTGGTAGTGAACGAGGGCAAGACGAAATATCTCCTGTCATCAAACAAACGATCGTCGCACTCGCGACTTGGCTCTCACGTTGAAGTTGTAGATAGTTTCGTATATTTAGGAACCAGCATAAACACCTTCCACAATGCCAGCCAACAGGTGCTACTTCGGACTGAGTAGGCAATTGAGAAGTAAAGTCATTAGAGAGTCTGTTAACATAAATAAAGTTTGTATATACATATATACGTAATACTCGTATATAGGAGCAGGAGAACTTTGGTGAGTTGTTTTACATATTTTGGG
This sequence comes from Bactrocera neohumeralis, assembly GCF_024586455.1. NCBI lineage: Eukaryota > Metazoa > Arthropoda > Insecta > Diptera > Tephritidae > Bactrocera > Bactrocera neohumeralis. Next base: position 34,057,941 of record NC_065920.1, read on the forward strand.
AACAAAACTAGAACCGAGATTTCAAATAAGGATGATTTGGTCTCTAAGAGTCGTTTCGGTCATTTGTAATCTCCTATCGACGTTGTGAAAATGACTGAAATCGGTTGATAAGCCTACTTTCCACACAAAACAATTTGAAATTCCATTTTAAACTTCCATCTAATGACCCCAAGTATAAGTCTATAAATTTTCGCAGACCCTGGGTACCGAATATGTATACCTCAAAGCCTATAATTGGCAATAATTTTGACCGAAAATATGGGTCAATGTGTGAGATATGTACATATGTAATTGGAGAGAATTTTTTCCTGATAATGGTATCTTTGTGTATTAAAAATATACCTAATAAAAGGTGCACCGCTTACGCGATTATAGCCGAGTTAACAACAGCGCGCCAGTCGTTTCTTCTTTTCGCTACGTGGCGCCAATTGAATATTCCAAGCGAAGCCAGGTGCTTTTCCGCTTGGTCCTTCCAACGGAGTGGAGGTCTTCCTCTTCCTCTGCTTCTCCCGGCGGGTACTGCGTCGAATACTTTCAAAGCTGGAGTGTTTTCGTCCATTTGGACAACATGACCTAGCCAGCGTAGCCGCTGTCTTTTAGTTCGCTGAACTATGTCAATGTTGTCGTATATCTCATACATCTCATCGTTCCATCGAATGCGATATTCGCCGTGGCCAACGCACAAAGGACCATCCATATTTCGTAGAACTTTTCTCTCGAAAACTCGCAACGTCGACTCATCAGTTGTTGTCGTCGTCCAAGCCTCTGCACCATATAGCAGGACGCAAATTATGAGTGACTTATAGAGTTATTAAGTATTTAAATTTTCCTTTTTCTGTTCAATCTATACTTCAAAGTATATCTTATTTGAGTTAAGTAGTTTGATTTTAATAACAATATCTCGGATATAAATCAAAATACTAAAGTAATAAGGCTTAGTTTGTCTACGACCTATAACGTAAGGAAGCTAGTAAGTTCTTCCGAACTTTTTATCGAAAATATCGTTCAAACTGTAAATATATGTATTATGCAAATTCGGAGAGAACCCTTTTCTAATAATAATAAACTTGTGTGTCAAAAATAGGTTTAATAAGATCAATAATTCTCTTAGTCCTCATATCTACATATGTATATAAATAACAAGTAAGGAAGGGCTAAGTTCGGGTGTCACCGAACATTTTATACTCTCGCATGATAAAGTGATAATCGTGATTTCATTATACGTCATTTACATATTTTTCAAATACCGTATTTTTGTAAAGTTTTATTCCGCTGTCATCATTGGTTCCTAATGTACTATATATTATACAGAGAAGGCAACAGATGGAATTCAAAATAGCGTTATATTGGAAGAAGGCGTGGTTGTGAACCGATTTCACCTATATTTCGTACGTGTCATCAGGGTGTTAAGAAAATATTATATACCGAATTTCATTGAAATCGGTCTAGTAGTTCCTGAGGTATGGTTTTTGGTCCATAAGTGGGCGAGGCCACGCCCATTTTCAATTTTTAAAAAAAGCCTGGGTGCAGCTTCCTTCTGCAATTTCTTCCGTAAAATTTAGTGTTTCTGACGTTTTTTGTTAGTCCGTTAACGCACTTTTAGTGATTTTCAACATAACCTTTGTATGGGAGGTGGGCGTGGTTATTATCCGATTTCTTCCATTTTTGAACTGTATATGGAAATGCCTGAAGAAAACGACTCTGTAGAGTTTGGTTGACATAGCTATAGTAGTTTTCGAGATACGTATAAAAAACTTAGTAGGGGGCGGGGCCACGCCCAGTTTTCGAAAAACATTACGTCCAAATATGCCCCTCCCAAATGCGATCCCTTGTGCCAAATTTCACTTTAATATCTTTATTTATGGCTTAGTTATGACACTTTATATTTTTTCGGTTTCCGCCATTTTGTGGGCGTGGCAGTGGGCCGATTTTGCCCATCTTCGAACTTAACCTTCTTATGGAGCCAAGGAATACGTGTACCAAGTTTCATCATGATATCTCAATTTTTACTCAAGTTACAGCTTGCACGGACGGACGGACGGACAGACGGACGGACAGACAGACATCCGGATTTCGACTCTACTCGTCACCCTAATCACTTTGGTATATATGTATAACCCTATATCTGACTCTTTTAGTTTTAGGACTTACAAACAATAGCTGCGATGTTTGACGGTCTTTATCTTGAAGCAACCTATGGTATATATGGTGCTGTTAGATGCCGAACGTATTCTGTTGGGTACGCACACATTCTTCTTTGGATGCGGATGGTGATTACACCAGATCAAATTGATGAAATCATTTCAGCGGAAAAATTATTACTGATTCAGAGATAGATCCAGAATTATACGAAGTGGTGAAAACCAATATGGTTCATGGACTTTGGGAACCTTACAATCCCACTTTGGTTTGTATGTCTGACAATAAATGCACGAAACGCTACTCATGTGCTTTTCTTTCGGAAACGGAAATGGGAAATGATGGATATTCACTGTATCGGCGTCGCTCACCAGACGACAATGGCAGAACATTTAGCATTCAGTTTAGAGGCGTGAATATCAAAGTTAACAACGCATCGAAGTTGACTACACATGAATCGTACCATATTCGCCACTTTTGTCTAATTCACATTCAAAACTCATGTCAATGTTGAATATTATAGATTGGTGAAATCGATCAAATACGTTTGCAAGTACGTCACCAAAGAAAGCAACATAGCGGTTATTGGCCTTGAACAATATGAGATCAGCAGTATCAAATGGGTCGATATGTGAACCGCAATAAAGCGCTCTGTGTATGCCAGCAGTTGCGTTTGCTGGAACATGCTAATCACTGGAAACAGACGAAGGACAATGCAATAGTTACTTCGCATTCCACTGAAGTTCGCATAGTTTTCGCGAAGATCATTTCGACATATCAGCCTTTAAATTCGCGTTAATTATGGGATACGAAAAAATGACATTGCCGATGACATTTTGCATTGTATTCGCTAAGAATTGGAAATGGGCAAATTTCGGTTGATACTTCCAGTGGTTTGATATCAATTTCACATCCCTTTTGTCAATTCACTTCAACGGGAGATGAACTCATCACGAATGTTTATCCGCACATTGGCAAAATTATCGTAACTGCGATTGCTTGAATGCACGCGCAATTTTAGTTGCCAAAAATACCGATGTTAATGACTTAAACTGGACGATTCAAAGTCCAATTCCGGGAGGTTTGCGCTCATATAAATCAATCGGTCGTCTTGACAAGAAAGACGAAACCGTAAATTATCCAGTGGAATTTCCAAATTCTTTGGAGAGCCTTGGTATGCCCCAGCATCATTTGTGTCTCAAAGTTGGATCTGTCATTATTATGTTTCACAATCTTCATGCGCCGAAACTGTGTAATGGAACCCGACTAATTATGACGCAGTTATCGAATACAAGGGACAGCCATTTCATTTCAAACGTATTCAATTTCCAGGGAAAATTGCCCTTGCGTTGACAATCAACAGGACACAAGGAAATCGGGAAATGCTATGTTTTTCACACGGCCAGATATATGTGGTGTGTTGACGAGTTGGAAACCCATCTTCTTTGTATCGGGTGATTTTTTAAGAGCTTGATAACTTTTTTTTAAAAAAAACGCATAAAATTTGCAAAATCTCATCGGTTCTTTATTTGAAACGTTAGATTGGTTCATGACATTTACTTTTTGAAGATAATTTCATTTAAATGTTGACCGCGGCTGCGTCTTAGGTGGTCCATTCGGAAAGTCCAATTTTGGGCAACTTTTTCGAGCATTTCGGCCGGAATAGCCCGAATTTCTTCGGAAATGTTGTCTTCCAAAGCTGGAATAGTTGCTGGCTTATTTCTGTAGACTTTAGACTTGACGTAGCCCCACAAAAAATAGTCTAAAGGCGTTAAATCGCATGATCTTGGTGGCCAACTTACGGGTCCATTTCTTGAGATGAATTGTTCTCCGAAGTTTTCCCTCAAAATGGCCATAGAATCGCGAGCTGTGTGGCATGTAGCGCCATCTTGTTGAAACCACATGTCAACCAAGTTCAGTTCTTCCATTTTTGGCAACAAAAAGTTTGTTAGCATCGAACGATAGCGATCGCCATTCACCGTAACGTTGCGTCCAACAGCATCTTTGAAAAAATACGGTCCAATGATTCCACCAGCGTACAAACCACACCAAACAGTGCATTTTCGGGATGCATGGGCAGTTGGCAGATATATTTACGCACCAGAACAGAAATCAAAAAAATTATGTTTATTAAGCTGCGCTACATTAAAAAAATGTAGAAAAATCGAAAATAAATCATTTTCGACACAATACAATTTCAACTTTTTTTCATTTCAAAGCATATAATTTCACGCAGGACAACGGCTGCGGGGTCAGCTAGTATCTAATAAAAATGTTTTCGATCTTCTGGTTGACTTTATACCTCAGATATCGACGTGAGTTAACTTAATAAAATTGACTGTTAATTTCTATTAACAGTGCATTTTTCTGCTCAAAAGGGGTAAAAACCTGCACAGGACTCCGTATAACTAATATCAATATTTTCAAACATCTTCTTGGTATGTGAGTAAACTTAATAAAACTCATGAGGCCTTTTTTCTGTTGATAGTATAGTATCTATAAAATTGATTCAATCCTTGACCTATCTCCCATATGCCCAATATGACATTTTCAAACCTTCGGTTTTCTTTATATAGTATTTATTGGACAATATGTAACACATATTAGTCAAATTATCTGAACTATATAATTTTGTACTTGTAACTCAAAGTCACTTTCGTCGCGGATTGTCGCTTATGTATGATGGAAATAACATATACCTTTTAAATTTTGGATCCCCGTGGATCCGCCCCTGATTATTACTCATACACTAACAAACATTTTCGGCCTAAAGTTTGTTAGAAATAAGAAAAAAAGGTAGCTTCGGCTACTCCGAAGCTAATATACCCTTCAAAGGTGCATTTCTTTTAGTAACTATGTGTTCACTTTGTATGGAAGCTTTATGCTATAGTAATCCGATTGAACAATTTTTTCGGAGATTATATTATTACCTTAAGCAGTAATCCACGTCAAATTTCATGAAGATATCACGATGCGAAAGTTTTCCATACAAGCCCTTGATTCCGATCGTTTGGTTTGTATCGCAGCTATATGCTATAGTGAGCCGATCTAACAATTTCTTCCGATATTACATTATTTCTATGAACAATAACTCATACCAAATTTCGTGAAGATGTATAGTCAAATGAGGAAGTTTGCCATGCAAGCATTTGATTCCGATCGTTCAGTTTGTATGGCAGCTATATGTTATAGTGGTCCGATATCGGCAGTTCCGACAAACGAGCAGCTTATTGAAGAGGAAATGACGTTTGCAAAATTTCAAAACGATATCTTGAAAACTGAGGGACTAGATCGTATACATATATACAGACAGACAGACGGACATGGCTAAATTGACTCAGCTCAACATACTGATCATTTAAATACAAATATACTTCATAGGGTCTCCGACGTTTCCTTCTGGGTGTTGCAAACTTAATATACCCTGTTCAGGGTGTAAAAATCATAATGTGTAGTATATTAAAATTTGAGTAATTCGGGGACCAATTTCAAATAATTTCAGCATTAAACTATAGTAATTGTATTTCAAAATTGTTTAAAACTGTGATTTCAAGTACACCTGATATGTCGAAAATAAGTGCCCAGACCTTTTCTACAAGTTGTAAGGATATGAAATCTTCGGTTTCACTCGAACTTAGCACTTCCTTACTTGTTTTTCTTATTTTTGTGAAAAGCTGATCAAAACAATTTTGTGTTTTCATTTTCTCCTTTCGCCAAACCACTTTTTCATAAGTCACAGTGAATATAAATTTAACTGCTCTTTAGCTGTCGAAAATCGAAAAGCGTTTCATGTTCATGTTTTTCCTTTCAACTGCATTCGTCTCTCTTCATGCACAGTATTTACTTTGGCGTCAGTTGCGAAAAGTCTTCAGTTGCATTCAGTTCATTAAATATGCTGCGGTTGCCGAGTTTATCTTTTCAATATTTAATAAGCTTAAATATTGTCGATAGATGCAACATGTCAGTGAAATTATATTTACCCAACCCTTGCCAGTCACGGATTGCCCTCACAAATATGTGCGTTAATGCACATGTATGTGTGTAAACCGTTATATATGTGTATATATTTATATTTTATTCCAAACATATGTATACTTGTATATATGCACATATGTATGTATTTCTGCGAATGCTCAATAAATTGAAATATTGAGGCATTCAATCCCGAAATAAATTGAAACGTTCTAGATTTTCAATATGAGTAAAAGCAAGGTCGATCGAACTCATGAGAACCCCTATTAAAATCCTCTTTATAAATTAATTATAACTGGTTAGTTAAAAATCATGATATCGATGAGTTTTGCACTGAAAACTAATCAATTAACGAATAATAACCACATTCCTGTTAACTTAAGCGGTTTGTTACCTATGCAGCTTTCCCTACTTTAAACTCTAGACACCAATTTTGGGAAAGGCTTTAAGAACGACCATTTAAATTATGAACTGAAAACTACCTTGTCCTTTTTAAAGTAGGCCACTTACTTTCGATTTTTCAACAAACTTTTCCTATTTGAGAGCTGTTTGACCAAACTTTTACATTCACTTCTAAAGTGTCATTATTTAAAATTCCCAAAGGCCTGAAATTATAATCTTGTAAGAGAGAATTTCCACATCGTTCGACAAATTTTTCTTTATTTAATCAAGCAAAAAACAATTTCCAAATTATAATCAATACTTTTTCCAGGTAAACTTTATACTTAGTTCATGCCAATCCCGAGTTTTGAGATCCCGACCAAATGACGTTAAGTCTCCAAAACCAAATCCGGCACAAAAAGATAAGGAAAGTACATGTTTCTGCGCTCATGTGTATGTTGGACTTTATATTAAAGTTTTTATATTAACACACCGCACAGATAATGCAGGGAAATATAAATATTTCGTTTTCGATGCAAATGATGATTTTCTCTTTTTCAGGGTGACATGTGCACAAACATGTATGCCCTCCAGAAAGCTCTACTATAAAAATTTAAAATTGCAATAAGTCATTCCTGCAGGTAAAGTAGTTTTACCGACTTTATATTAAATTATGGAGAGGAAGATGCATGCGAAAGGGGTTGATGCACTTTTTGCGTAATATAAAATAGTAAAGAAAATAAATCCAAATGACTACCGAAAAATAAACTAATAACAAGAATTTATTAAATCGTTATACATTAATATATAACTCCTTTCAAATAAGAATGTTGTGTTAAGGGAAATATGAATATATGAGGTGCAGCTGGAATTCTCGAAGAACTTATATGGGTGTCAGGTGCACATATGGAGATTGCAAAATATTTTTTACTCAGAAAAATACATACATAGACAACCAATCTCCCTTCCTTTAATTTCATTCAATTCAAGAACGTAACGCACATCCCAAAGAGACTTTTAAGGGCATAAACATCATATAATACAAAATGATTTCGGACCTGCTGATAATGAAGTTCGTCTAGATAATTTAGTCTGCGGTATTTTTATTGAATTTTTTTTTTACTGAAATTGAAATGAATTTTTGATGACTCATGCCCAGCTCTTGACCGATGCTACGGCTGCTACTATGCCGGTCTCTTTCGACCAAATCAGCGATTTTATCGCAATTTTCGACGACAGGCCTTCCGGAGCGTGGCGCATCTTCCACCACCTTTACACCAGAACGAAAACGTTGAAACCATCGTTGTGCGGTGGAAATGGACACTGTATCGGGTCCATAAACTGCACAAATTTTATTGGCGGCTTGAGATGCATTTTTGCCTTTATCGTAGTAGTACTCTAAAATATGCCGTATTTTCTCTTTATTTTGCTCCATGTTTGCGACGCTATAACTCACGAACGACTTAAAAGAAACGACAATCAATCAAACACGTGTTAGCGCGTGAAATGCGCTTTCCAAAAAGGTATAGCATGACCCGATGCGACAAATAAAACTAGAACTACGCGCTTTCAACGCCAACTAGCGAAAAAACCGCAAGACTTTTTTGACAACCATTATATCGAGGAAACTTCGAAATCTCTATATAATAGAGACATTAACATAACATTTTGATAACATTTTTATAAACTTGCAGCATGATGGTACCTAATGGTCGTTTGTATCACCTAAAACTATTCTGATTGGATATAAGCTTACATATAGATACAAGGTGCTTTCCAAATTAAACAGGACTTTAAAAGAACAGAACAAATGGTTTTTTCGGCAAAATCAATTTATTTTATTCAAAATAGTATCTTTCTGCTTCAATACAGATTTTTGCTGGGTCCAAAAGCATGTCGAACGAGTGCTTTAGCCGGTATGGCCACCAGTATGCCGGTGCAAGCCTTTTCCTTTCATTGCTCTTTGTTCGAAGCTCATTTTCGCACCGATAACGGAAACATACTGACACTTAAAACGCAATAACTTCACTTCCAATCTATGAAATGTCATGAAATTCTCACTGGACAGTCGAAAAAGATAGCAGATTTTAACGTACAAGTCGAACTTGGGGCGCCACCTGGGGGCGCCAGATTCAAAAAGTCCTGTTTACTTTGAAACACAACTTGTAAATGATCATGATGACCTTACAAGGGATTGCAGTAACAGGAGGCAGCCGTAAGCTAAAATTTTGAAAAATGGCCCAGCTCTCTAATTGGTTTAATGCACATATCTCCTAAACCGCACAAATATATGAAGAACTTCTAACGACTTTGAAAAATGGGTGAAATCGGATGATAACCCCGCTCACTCCCCATATAACGGACCTTTTAAAAGCCTCTGAAAGGGCTGTATATCGATAAATTACTAATTATTATCGGGTGATTTTTTAAGAGCTTGATAACTTTTTTTAAAAAAAAAACGCATAAAATTTGCAAAATCTCATCGGTTCTTTATTTGAAACGTTAGATTGGTTCATGACATTTACTTTTTGAAGATAATTTCATTTAAATGTTGACCGCGGCTGCGTCTTAGGTGGTCCATTCGGAAAGTCCAATTTTGGGCAACTTTTTCGAGCATTTCGGCCGGAATAGCCCGAATTTCTTCGGAAATGTTGTCTTCCAAAGCTGGAATAGTTGCTGGCTTATTTCTGTAGACTTTAGACTTGACGTAGCCCCACAAAAAATAGTCTAAAGGCGTTAAATCGCATGATCTTGGTGGCCAACTTACGGGTCCATTTCTTGAGATGAATTGTTCTCCGAAGTTTTCCCTCAAAATGGCCATAGAATCGCGAGCTGTGTGGCATGTAGCGCCATCTTGTTGAAACCACATGAGTCAACATTTAAATGAAATTATCTTCAAAAAGTAAATGTCATGAACCAATCTAACGTTTCAAATAAAGAACCGATGAGATTTTGCAAATTTTATGCGTTTTTTTAAAAAAAGTTATCAAGCTCTTAAAAAATCACCCGATATAAATAATTAATATAAATACGCCAGAGACTATAAATTTTACCACCGAGATGGTATAATAGGGAATTAATGAAGCCAAGTGAAAATTAAACGATGGGCGTGGCAGCGACCTCATTTAGAAGAAAACATATATCTCGAGACCCGTTTGACCGATTTTAACCAAATTCTTCCAAATTCCTCAGAAATTTCCATGTTGCAGTTTGAAAATGGGAGAATTAGAGCTACAGCCACGCCCATATAACGCTACTTCCCATACATCACAATTTTAAATTCAATATAAATCATGAAGCAATATTTATAACGAGATACAATTTTGCATAAATAGTACGTTTGAAGTATGTAGACCACCTTATGGCCAAAAGTTATCAAAACCCAAAAAAAAACTGCTCAAGCGCTAGGTACCGAATATCTGGACACCAACACCGAAAATTATCGCCTGAAGAACAACAAAGCGGCAGGGGCCGATAGATTTCCGGCCTAGCTATTCAAATACGGCGACGAAGAACTGACAAGATGCACGCAGCAGCGTCTTTGCACGATATGGTCGAATTAAAGTAAAAAGAGGGGGATCCCACAATCTGTGCCAATTACTGTGGGATAAGCCTCCTTAAGATAATAATATAAGGTCTTATCAGAGCGGTTTTAGTCCTGAAAAACATACTACTTAATTTGGTACCACCGCAAATCTTATATGGCTGTTTAAGATGAGCTAACGTTTAGCAACACCAAAAGCTTCGCCAGGATCGAGGAGCACTTCGAGCCATTCGATATCAAACGAGGTCTCCGTCAAGGAGACTCACTATCATGTGACTTCTTCGATCTATTGCAGAAAAAATTAATACGAACGGCAGATGTAAATAGATAAAGTACAAGCTTCTATCGGGTGATTTTTTTGAGGTTAGGATTTTCATGCATTAGTATTTGACAGATCACGTGGGATTTCAGACATGGTGTCAAAGAGAAAGATGCGCAGTATGCTTTGACATTTCATCATGAATAGACTTACTAACGAGCAACGCTTGCAAATCATTGAATTTTATTACCAAAATCAGTGTTCGGTTCGAAATGTGTTTCGCGCTTTACGTCCGATTTATTTTTGTTCAGCGATGAGGCTCATTTCTGGTTGAATGGCTACGTAAATAAGCAAAATTGCCGCATTTGGGGTGAAGAGCAACCAGAAGCCGTTCAAGAACTGCCCATGCATCCCGAAAATTGCACTGTTTGGTGTGGTTTGTACGCTGGTGGAATCATTGGACCGTATTTTTTCAAAGATGCTGTTGGACGCAACGTTACGGTGAATGGCGATCGCTATCGTTCGATGCTAACAAACTTTTTGTTGCCAAAAATGGAAGAACTGAACTTGGTTGACATGTGGTTTCAACAAGATGGCGCTACATGCCACACAGCTCGCGATTCTATGGCCATTTTGAGGGAAAACTTCGGAGAACAATTCATCTCAAGAAATGGACCCGTAAGTTGGCCACCAAGATCATGCGATTTAACGCCTTTAGACTATTTTTTGTGGGGCTACGTCAAGTCTAAAGTCTACAGAAATAAGCCAGCAACTATTCCAGCTTTGGAAGACAACATTTCCGAAGAAATTCGGGCTATTCCGGCCGAAATGCTCGAAAAAGTTGCCCAAAATTGGACTTTCCGAATGGACCACCTAAGACGCAGCCGCGGTCAACATTTAAATGAAATTATCTTCAAAAAGTAAATGTCATGAACCAGTCTAACGTTTCAAATAAAGAACCGATGAGATTTTGCAAATTTTATGCGTTTTTTTTTAAAAAAAAGTTATCAAGCTCTTAAAAAATCACCCGATATAAGCGAAACCTCTACAAATACCTTAACATTCCCGTCCGGCTGTATGGTGATCAGTCGACTTTAAGATTATTCGAGAGAAAGATTTTGCATAGATTTATGGTTCTTTGTGTACAGGCAATGACGAATTTCGCATTGGGTGGAACGATGAGCTGTACGAGATAAAGGACGAAATTGACATAGGGTAGCGAATCAAGTGACAGGGTTTACGCTAGCTTGGTCATGTTGTCCAGATGAGAGAGAACACTCCTGCTTTGAAGGTTATCGATTCAATACCCGCCGGTGGAAGCAGAGGAAGAGGAAGGCCTCCATCCGTTGTAGAGATCAAATGCAGAAGGATCTTGCTGCACTTGCTATCTCGATTTGGCGCCAGATAACTAAAACAAGAAACGACTGTGGCGCTGTTGTTAATTCGGCTATAATCTAGTAAGCGGTGTTTACACCAGTAAAGAAGAAGAAGATTTCTCAATTGGTCAATGTGTCAGATTTATAATTGATTTCAGAAAATCAGTATGTCTGTGTGCTACAAATGGGTTGAACCGGGTTAATACTATCCTTAGCCACCATATACCTAATTTTCTATAAAGGTACATATTTGTGCCTAGAATGAATAACATTGTGTGAAAACTCACCCTAGACCCCATATTACTTACAAGTCTTATGTACCTGAAGGTACTTCCTGGCTTTAATCCAAGTTGCAAGAGTATAAAATGTTCAGTTACACGCTTTCTTGTTATATTTATATATTTTATATCGATAATGTTCATCAAATCAGAGTGTAACTGTGCTCTAAATTCCATTTACTATTGGAATTTACGTGACTCAATTCGAACAATTATGAATAATTTGTAAGTTGATAAAATATGTACAACCAACTACAAAATCCGTATATTTCATATAAATGAAGAATTTTTAGCATACTCTAAATTGAAATGATGAACACTACTTAAATTCATTACGAAGGCTGCTTAATCGAATTCATATGGATTTAATTGACAATTAGTGATTTAATTTGGCAAAGACGTGCCAAAATTTGCATCGCCATGAATTTGATGAGTCTATTTCGCGGTTCGCTTTGACACAATCAACTCCATTGTTTTGCATGCTCACATCAGTGTAAATCCCATAAGTTCCCAAGCAGCTATGCCACTTCGGCAGAGCTGCATGTGCGCTAACGAGGAGCGAGATTAATCGCAAATACATACTTGGATACATATGTACAGCGAGAAGTACATGTGTATATTTGTACCGTTGTTGTGATGAAACGTGACCCAGCTGCACTATTATCAAATCTACACTACTGCACTTCAGACAGCAAAAATAACCTTAGTGGGCATATACAGTTTTCGGTTTATCCACTATGTCATCCAAAGGCATGTGGCGGGGCACAACTGCAGTTAAGTATTTGCAACATGTCAGCAGTATCATAAACAATTGTTTTTCAGTTTTGTGAACGATTTTCGACTTTTGCCAATGACAGTCTTCAGAGCCGAACTGGAACATCCTCGTCGTCAGATTAATTGAAATGCTTGAATGTCGAACTTTCATTCTTCTCAATTAAGCAGATCTTAAGAAATTTAGTAAATAAAAAGGCCAGGGATTGAAGTAATTTTATACTGTGATTACAGTTGTATTAGTTTATTTGTTTCAGATCGTTAGTGTTTAAAAAATTCAATCGATAAATTTCTAAGTACCAGGCTTTATATATCATACAACAAAAATACCTAATCTTTATAGGACACTAGTGGATCCGTCGATATAAAAAGCCAAGGCATTGTGCTTGAGGTTTAATTTTGAATATGTTCATACAAACACTTCATTGCAAAAAATAATGAATTTAAAGCTGCTGCTGTACTAAGTAAACATCAACAAATTGTGGCCGGTCCAATGTGCGTGGTAAATGGAGATGTCCGCTTAATATAGTGTCCATTTATTAAAACCTTCACTGTATTTTTTATTTATGAATTGTTTTTACCATCCTATCTTCTAAGTTGGTTCGAACTGGACACAGGTTGCTAAATTTTGCTAAAATCGGTTCAGTAGTTCAGGAGTTCTTCGCGGACAAACAAAGTGGCACGAAATTTTTACATATAAATATTAAACTAAAATAATAAAAATTTAAATGCAATAATAAATTAAATAATATTTAAAGTTTATATAATATGTTGCATCATAGTACCAGCAATTTCGACTGCCAACCTCAACACATATACACATATAGATATTCGTATATTTTCGCTATATTTGGAGCATGATAAATAGTGCAAACGCTGCGGCGCATAAAATTCGAGTTGAGTATCTCTGACACTGCATAGGTCCTCACACGTTATATGTATGCGCAGTATGCTAGCGCCTAAAAGGCCACAATGAAAGGCAGGAGGGAGTCATATACATACGATTGACACAGTTCACAAGCGTGCGAAATTCTAAACTTGGCAATGGATGCATTGTACACAACAACAGCGTAGACAAGCGATGTTGTTCAAGCAACTACATATGCTTAGATTAATATGCTTATAGCCCTGACCAAGAGGCGTGGGCGTTGACAGCGATGGCATAAGAAAGTCAAAATCAACGAGGGAATGGGCAAGAGTGCAGCGCTGTCCAAATTAAGTCCAATAAACAAGCAAGTTGAACTTTTTGTATACTTTAAAATATCGGGTAAATTTATTTAAACAATTGTTCTCCAACGTATTTAATCTCCAATTACCTTGGTATTTTATGATAATACTAAACTGGCCTAGGAGGGAACAGTGCTTGGAGATACAAAATTAGTTTTCTGAAAGGTCAAATTCTTTGAATGAATACGGAATCTAGCATTATGTATCAGTATAAACCATGCAGATTAGTCTCGTGTTTTATAGCCTACACCCATTACATTTCCCACATTTGCTACTAACAGACACGAGTCCACGATTTTATATTAGCTGAGAAATTTTTAAGCTTGAGAACGCAGAAGTTGGCGCTTGAAACCAGCAATGTTTAATCCTTAAAGGTTTAAACAATGGCGTCGACAAAACTTCGAACATTTGAAGCAGGAGCAAAGCTTTTCGAAGAAAGCGAAGACTGTTCTATTGGTCACTGAAATTAAATACTTCGTTTCTAGGAATCAAAAGGTATAATCCACATTGCTAAAACGAAATAGGCAAAATGCTTACAGAGCATTATTTTGCCTAATGATATAGACCAATTTGTTGTCGAATTGCAGAAAACCAGCGTAATTTGAAGAAGAAAAAAGACTCTTCTATCTTGAACACTTGACGGCTTTCATATTCATCGTCGCCCGAGCAAATTGGTCGTATAAGGGTATGAGTTGCCGCTTCATCCACCGTGTTCTTAGGAGTTGGCGCTGTGCAACTTTTTTTTGACTTAAAAAAGTCAAACGGTTAGAAAGTGAGCGCCATTCTCTGCATTCCAGCAAATCCAGTGCAAGAATTTGCCTGAATTTTAATTTTATTATGCACCTATTGGACCAGCGACCTAAGATACTACTATGGGCAAAAAGTAGTAAGACCTTTTAGTTTAAACTTCTGCCAAAACCCAATCGTCGAAATATATTTTTTCAAGGTTGGTATGACTGTCATTGACATCTGTGCCAAATGTCACATCAAAATAATCATTAGTATTTAGTATACGCTTGTCGTACCTGAAGTACTTAAAGTACATTTGGCGATTTTTACGAGGAGAGAAATTATTCAACAAAGAAGGTCCATAAAATTCTGTCTGTGGAAACAAATATATTGTCGCAAGTCCAGGACCGCCGTCGCAACCAACTGATGATCAACACGCCAATGAAATAAAGGAAGCGGTGCTTGTGAATCGCCGATTATCAGATATTTTACTCGAATAGTTTGAATATCTGAGAGAGCTGTCAAAACCATTTTGAAAGATAAAACCTTTAGAAACCTTTTTTCCAGAAACAAAATCTATATACATACATATAAGTATATAAGAAACTCGTGTTGGTTATACCATTTATAACTAAACAACGGCTGAACCGATTGAAAATTGGTGGGAATATAGCTTAGTCCTTACCCTGGGACATACAATCGTGGCCGCAAATCTTACCACTCAAAATTTTCATGTGTTGTGCATATTTGACAACACATTGTAGCAGTATTTTTTGCGATATAGAAATTTTTTATTTAGAAATAAGTTAATGACATGTAATTTATCAAAAATACTAAAAATAAAAAACAAATCACATTCAACTATAGACAAAATCATTTGAAAGTTAGTGAGCTTTACAAAACGAGCTCGAAATGTAAGAAACTACGTGCGATGAAAAAATTACATATTTTATTTTTTTTAATTTAATTTCATTGACACTATATTTGAAATTAATGTTTAATTTTCTTTCTTGTTATTGAAACACGATGTTTTGTCGTGGTATTACTATAAAAACAATAATATCGGCCGCTTTTGTATAAGCACAGAAAACCTAGTTTGTGGTTTACTCATTAAACGTAATAAATTAAAAACGATTATTATAATTAGATAATATAATTTAGTTTACTTATGCTTACTAAAAACATATAAAAATCAAATTGAAAAAAATTCCGAACTAACGAAAAATACCGAAAAAAAGTCAGTACAATATTCTGAAGATATTTTGCATTACATTCATATTCTCTACATCTATATCTATAGGGCTTTACTCTTGATCGAAGACATGTGTTATGTCATGCGCAATTGTTTATTTGTCAGGTTGCTCTTGACTATCGGTAATAGTTGAGTACCTGTTGATGAACCGAGCGAATTGACTTAATTTCCCCGATAATTTCTGTAACTTTGTTTCATCGAAAGACGAACAAATATCATTACTAACTACAAAGGTAATAAATTGTTGAGTGAGCGAGCAATTTTAACGACAAAGAATAGAGATGTAGAGAACTTAACCTACGAGTTCTGAATGAGGGCATCGGATCAATGCATGAATTCAAATCTATTGGTTAAGTAATCAATGAAGATGAAGCCACTAACTAATCAATTGAATAATTAAACTGCTTGAATAAGACTGGCTTGCCAACGCACAATTTACGCCTAATGGCTTGCTCCATAGTAATAATTCTTCGAAACATAAACCAAATAAAACTATGTAACGGTACGCGTTTGGTGGTAAGTAACTTGATGAACGATGTGATTTGTGTTGCAATACTCAAAGGAAAATTCGAAGGTGAGGAAGTTTTGATTCGGAGTATACCGATGATTCCAACCGCTATGCTGTTATAGAACTGTAATTTGGCACAGGGGACTGCAGTAAAAAGGGGCACCAGGGGGCTTAAAACTTTGAAAAAGTGAGCACGATTCCCTTCCCTAAGAGGTTTTTTGTACATATCTCTTAAATCATTCATGCTAAAATAACAGAGTTTGCTAAAAAAAATGCCTATGAGAATTCTTGCTGACAGTCTAAAACCCTGAAATTTTAATTAAACTCCCACGGTAAATGGTATTTCAAAAAAATGTATTTTGCTAAGTTGGTAGGACAGTCCTGAATTACTATGCCACACATGAACGCGATCTATCAACCAGTTTGTTTACAACAGCCGCTTAAGACGTAACAACTCAGTAGTGCGTTGCGATTTTTACAATGGATAAAAATATTGCACAAATAATTTGTCTACAATTTTGTATTTCTATCAAAATTTCGTGTGAGGAAACGCTCGAAAGTTGATTCAGTTTTATCACCTTCAAAGAAGGTTGATAGATCGCTGAAGACATGCCTCGTTCTGAAGGTCGCCCGACTTCTTGAACTGATGAAAATATTAAAGGGTGAAAGAACAATCGTAAGGCAAGTGTTAGAGAGTTAACAAGAGAGCTCGACATCTCTTGCATATTCCTTCGGCTCATTTTGGTAGATATTTTGGATATGAAACGCATTCTTGCTCGACTCGTCCTTATTAAGTAGACTTTTTTCAAAAAGAGTACCCTAAAAAGGTTTCTTTGAACAAACTTAATCATGAGAATTCCGATCCGACAGTCATGGAGAACAATATAACTGCCGATGAGGCATGGTTTTATGAGTCTGACATGCACTCAAGTCAACAATCATCGGAATGGAACCCGTTTTCAGTCGGTCGAAGAGATAAAACAAAATTCGCTGAAGAAAAAATACTTACGAAAAGTGTTGCTTCAACTGGAAAAATCGTTGGCATAAGAGTATTAATCTAGTGGGCACTAGTTTGAAAGTGGCAAACTAAATAATCGTGAATAATTATATATTTGCGTTTCTAATTTCCGGGTACTTTTTTGTCACCATGTATATTGAAATTGGAAGAGAATCCTTTTATGATAATAGCATGTTTTAATTCCAAAAATGGAATTGAGTCAATACTTCCCTTAGCCGTCATATACCTAATATAAACATTTTTCAACTTCCGGGTGAAAACGTGAGAGCGTGAGAGGTGGTTCACAATATGGGTGTATCTTTCGGCTTAAAATCCGGCTGAGTTTACTCCATATAGATGATGATGGTATATAAGGTGCGTAGCATGAGTAATTTTATTATTATGTAGCATATTATTAGTAACTATGAGCATTAGCAAAACTAGATAAAATGGGATCGATACTACCCCCAACAAGTTTTATGCCGAAAACGTTCTTTAGTGTGTGTTATGTATCTCGAATTATTGCAATCTGCCCGTCCCTTTCTTTCCCACCGATATACTGCAAAAAATCTGGTTGGTCAAAATTTGTAATATTTTAGACAAGTTTTCTTTCAAATTATATGGTTTGGTGCCGAACTAGAATGGAATTGGCCTAAACCTTGGTCAAAACTTCATATACCTTATTTAATAAATTCCGAGCTTCTGGTTGACGTTTTCCAAATTAACTCAATATAATAAGGTCGATTTAAGATCTCGTTTCACAAGTATCTCATTTAATGATCTTTTGAATTTTAGCCAACGTGAACTAAAATATAACAATAAAACATCGACGTTTATGACCATTAATATATACTTATAATTCAAGGAATCTTTTCAAGCATCTGAAGGTATTTTCCAAGCTTTGATTCCTGTAAGTTGCAAGAATAAAAAAGGTTCGGTTACATCCGAATTTAGTACTACCTTGGTCAATTTTTTTTTTTTATCTAGTTTTGATAAAATTTGTTGTTAGTTGAATTTTACTCTCACTAGATTGGAGGCATCACGCGATGCACGATTTGCAAACGTTGATTCGGGTCGGTCTGATCATTATGAAATTAGAAACCAAACTGAGTAGTAATCTAAAAACACCTATAACTCTTAAAAAAGTATTGCCTTATTAAAAACTTACCATGTATAAAAAATCTTCCGTTATAATTTGGTAGTCAGTTCTTTTGCTCTTTTTGAAAGGAAATTCATAAATGGAAAATCGTATGATACAAGAACAAAACTAATACAAATTTGTGACTAGTACCAGAAGCTATGTAATTGTACTAGCTAATAACTTAACAGATTTTATTGAAATACTATACTTTCTCTCTCTTTGTTGAAGGTCGAGGCCTATTTAATTAACATTGGTTATAAAAATTTTACCTGAACTTCTAAACCATTTTGGTTTCATCCTACCTCTTCAATTATCTACTACCAAGTATTCATTTACATTTTCATCCCACTCCACCCCTTCAAATTGTGCAATAGCCAAATCCACAAAGTATTTTGAGCATTAAACCTCATGCTTAACTTTTCAACGAAATTTTCTAATAGTGAGTGCAATGCAATTAACTGTCAGTCCGTAAGTTCATCCACCATAATACCGTTTAGTGCAACAAAATATTCATGAACATTTTACTAATTGCTCGAACCGTAGTGTACTCGTATAACAGTTGGTCATCCTGGAAAAAAGTTTGTTAATACAAAATGGAAACAAGGTTTGGTAAAGTTTCGTAATTTTGCATCAGAGTTACAACATTAAATTAGTTGGAAGACAGAAAAGCGCAGCGTTGAAATTATGACCAGAATTTAAGGAGAAAGAGGTTAGCTTTAAATGTTTTGGGTGTGCTTCCGGAATATGGAATATTGAATGCTGACATATTGTAGAATAAAATAATTAAAATAAAAAAAGTATATGCTGAAATATAAACATTAAAAGGTATTTATATCTAATACCAAACCGCTTACCGAAAATCGTCTAAACATAAAACCTGCTAAAATTGTTCCGGTTTCGGTACGGGATCATTTCAACACAATATTTCAATTAAAACACATAAGTATGTATTTATATTTGCATTCATTTATATTATATATCATATGTATTCAAAGGATATAAGGCTGTTAACCAACCATTGAATACCAACAAATTTCTAACAATTAACCCCCTAGCAATATATAAACAGATACATCAAATGTCATTACGCTCGCATAAGATATCTTCTTATCGCAAAAATTGAAAATGTATAAAATGAAATTGTGGTTATGAAAGTTAAAAGTACACATACATCCGCTTATAGCGCAATTCAGCATTTCAATGTTTGCCTGCATTGCTGCGGGCCTTCGATAGGGTACTCCATTTCATGCAATTAATTAAAATCATAATTTACTTTACCTATATTGTCATTACTGAAAAATACATACTCGGGCAAAATTTGTACTAAAATTTGTGCGTTGATATGTTCAATATTATACGCATGTAGATGCATATGTAGAAGGTAAATGTGATATCGTGGAAATAAGTTACTCGTACAATGAATACAGACTAACGAAAATCGCATGAATTTTGTAGAGATTTCAAAATTTTTGGAAAATAATATATAAATAATTTTTATAGCCATGTTGAACCTTGAAATTATTTTAAATTCGACTAACCACGAAATGTACCAGATCATAATTAGAAATCATCTGAAATCCAACCGGACAGAACATCGATTATTTTGTTAGATTTGTTCCATAATATTTATTGATTTTTTGGTATATTTTTTGATCTGTCTAACTATCTTACAGAGGTTTTTATTAGAATTCCGATCTGTCCGCCTACCTGTGTGAATGCGTTTAATTTAAATATCGGATAGATTTGACCTCTTGGGTTTACCGACTAAAAATGTATGTCACAAATCATTATTGTTATTTTGTTTTGCGCCAGTGCGAAACAATCATAAAGGCAATCAATCGAAAACTTACAGTGTTTGTGTAAATAAGTGGAAAAAATTTAGCAAATGTAAAGTTAATTTTTTTATTTTCAGATATTTTTTGTTTTTTACTTTTTTTGTAGAATTTTTTTACAAGAATGCCGCGCGGAAACCAATTGACAGATGAAGAAAGAGGAGAAATCAGAGCATACCATGATGAAGGATTATCTCATCGCAAATCAAAAAATCTGGAAATGTCGTAAACAATTTTATTAAATTGAGTAATTGCTATAGAAAAAATAAACGATCAGGAGGGCTCTACTTATTGGTGAAAAGAGTAAACGAGAGATTAAACGCATTGCTGCCAGTGAAAAGCTAAGTTCGAAAGAGATTATTGAAAAACTGGACTTACCAGTAGGTCAACGGCGTGTTCACCAAATTTTGAAACGAGATTTAAATTTCGTCTATGAAACAAAAAGTTTCGAAATTTGCACTTTTGCCAAGGCAAAAAATAGCAAGACTCCTATTCGAGGGGAAATACAGATTTTGGGATGAAGAATGGAAAAATGTTATTTTTTCAGACGAAAAAAAGTCCAATATAAATGAACGGATGGAAATGATAAATACTGGAGATCCAAAACCCTTCCAAGGAAACTCGAAAAGACGAAACTTTGGAAATGGGTCTGTTTTTACCACTCCAATATGGACTCAGACTATTATTTGCAACTGTTGAATCAAGTTCGCAGAATACTTTGTAGATCCTGTGTTCATCTTTTAGCAGGATAACGCTGCGATTCATCGGTCGAAGAAGACTAAAGAGTTTTTGGAATCCAAAGGAATTAACACTCTCGACTGGCCAGCTCTGAGCACAGATCTGAATCCAGTGAGGAACCTTTGGTTTTTTAAAATAACAGAAAATCGTTAATAAGAACATTGCCTTTATATATAATTTATCTAATAATGAGATATAATATCAACTATACGCTTAAACCTATAAAAGGGGTGTATAACGTAATGCCGACAATCAAAATCTCGAAATTTAGAAACCCGACACTCAAAATACCGACAAATCAAAACACCGACAAATCAAAATACCGGCAAATCAAAATACCGACAAATCAAAACACCGACAAATCACAATACCGACGAATTAAGAAAAGGTGGCGTTGTACGTTCGAGGCCCTGCGGCCTTCGGCCTCCGGCCACGAACACGCTCAGGATCATAACCCTTAGTTGGCAGAATTCTCTTTCTGTGCTTCGATAGAAATAAGGGCGGATAAGATAAAACATTTTTCACATGTCGGCATTTTGGTTTGTCGGTGTTTTGATTTGTCGGTGTTTTGATTTGGCTGCATATTTAAATTTTGTCGGTTTTTTGATGTGTCGGCATTTTGAATTTCGTTATTTTGAGTGTATCCCCTATAAAAGTTAATATTTTAAGAAAGAGTTCCAATATCATTATCATACTTCAAAAAGGGTGAAGGATGAATCGAAAGATGCTCGTTAGTCGGAGCAACATTAAAAAAAATAAAACTAAATTTTTAATTATTAATTTTTTTTTATATGTATAAAACCTTAAGCAATCTGATATTTCCGATTAATTGAAAATTGTTTGATTCGACAAAATTTAATAAATATTCTATCGCTACAACACTCCCACTGTACATACACATATACACATGCAGTTATAGTTCACCACACTTCACAATGTATACGAGTATATGCAGATACGACAATTCTGGCCATATTATGAATTATCGTCAATGTTTTGTTTTAATTTTCAGGAGGCCTACATATTATCTACTTGTACATGTGTCCATTTAAAATCTGCTGCATAACATGTACATATGTATCAGCATAAAACTGCGAATATTCACGTTTATACTTGTATTTACTGGTGGTACTATATTTACATATATGTGTTTCGAAACATTTTTTAAGTATATTATTAAATTGAATTAATATTTTTTAAATTCGTATTTCTATATTTATTTCCAATATATGTATATTAGAGTGATTCAAAAAAAAAAAATTTTTTCGTTTCGTACTGAAAATTATGAGTTTCATCATTCATAATAATTTTTTTTCATTGAGTTATAAAATTCATAAGAAATAAAAAATTTTCCCAAAAATAATCAAATTTCAACCGTTAATATCTTTTAAACGGTTGGGTTTACGAAAAAATCACAGTAGACCTTTTTTGTATAGCATTCAATTTCCTACAAAATCCAAGGAACAAGATATTTTTTCAAGGAGTTGGAAGCGAGATATAATTTTTTCAATCTGATAATAAGAAAAAATAGAAAACTGTATGTAGGAGGACCTTCCCGTTACAATTAAAAACTCATGTTTGGAGAGGCTTTCTTAGAGGTGTCTAGGAACCTATTTTTCCAAGTACGAAACGAAAAAAAAAATTTTTTTTGAATCACTCTAATGTATATGTATGTATAATTGATTTAGAAACGATTTTTAAAAATATAATGGCATATTTGAATATCAGAATTTTTATAAAAAGCTCGTTAAAGTTAAAAATGTTTTCTTTGTACAAATATGATAGTTCCAGCAGTTAATATTGAAATTGGTATGTGTCTAAATTTGGTTGCCTAAATATTTGTAGGAAACCCTTTTAAGACATAATTCATTTTCGATCAAAAAAGATTGCGTAGCGTATATCGATTTCTTTTTACCTTGTGAACATAAAATGCAACGGGTGATCCGAGTAGAGATACTTTTTTCAATAGCCCTTTTTTGACGTCAGAGTCGGGTTATGCTGTCATGTTACTTTTGTTCAACGTTTATAAATTGCTCAAATTTATTAAGAAAATTCACGTTCTGTAAATGCTCGAACGAGTCATTGAAAATTGGACTCAATGGATGGACCATCTGAGACCTAGCCACGGCCAACATTTGAAAGAGATAATCTTCAAAAAATAAATGCCAAAGAATGTTCTTTCGAATGATAATAAACATTCCTCTTTAAATTTGGGGATTCTGTTTTTTTATCTTTAGGTAAGTGGGGAACTTCGAAACGGATCACCCTTTACAGCGATGGTGCTAAATGGTGCTCAACTACTAAACATTTTTTCACTAAATCCGGAAACATGGCATAAGTACACGCTTATCGACGTGTGATACTGTTTCGAAAATAGATTTCGAAAGTTCATATTAAATATGCATGTTTGTATTATAAGAGTTTAAAACCATGTACTTTCAACGCAATTCTAAAACATAGTCGGTTAAAAATATTTGCAGAATTTATTTCGCGTATGTTGAATTGTATATGCAGTTAATAGTTTTTTGTATATAATTGGATTCATATTTTTAGTATTACGTGGCATTACTTTTGCTAAAAATTCGGATATTTTTTATGTTTTCGACACCACCTGCTTATAAAATTTCACTTTCTTATTCAAAATAATTGTCGTTAAGGGCATGTTCAGGGATGTTTAAGGGGGTATTCTTGTCTAGGATTTTGAAAAAATCGATTTTTTTGCATATCTTGAAAGCTTAGACTTTCAAAATTATGACCTTAGAAGTAATTTTCAAAATTCGGTTGATTTTCGGAGATACAGCTGATTTTGTGACGTGGCGTCCGTGTTCACTAGAATTGTCTCCTAAACTTTAAACGCGTATTTCTCAAAACTGACTTTTTCGGAACGATACCCACGATTTCTCAGGATCTACTGGACAGATTTACTTGAAATTTTTATAGAGTCTTCTTTATAGGCTTGTCTATGGTTTGAACTAGCCCCATCCCTAAATTTTTATTTTTATTATTTTTAAAAAATCCGAAATAGTCAGAAAAAGTGATCCAAAAAAACTTTTTTTTCAGGCAGTCGCCATTTTGTGAAAAAAATGTTTCCCACTTTTCCGTAGTTCTGGTCATTGCGTTATTATTCTAGATTAAAAATTAGTTTTTTTTTGGTTTCAGATAACTAGGAGGGTTGAAATCATGGGAATGGTCAAGTGGACCACTTCGTCAGCTCATAATTTTTGATATTTTTTACTTTTTTTAGTATTTAAGTATTTAATTTTTTTCTAAAACTAACAAATAACTAAAAAAAATGAATAGTAAAAATGTTGATTGCCGTTTTTTACGACACTTTAAAAAGTACCTGAAATTCACGCTTCTAGACCAGAATACCCCCTTAATTTATTCAATTCCATCCAGGTAACATAATTTATTTGTTTCTTCAAAATAAGTTTCAGTATTGACGATTACTTTTTAATTGCTATTAAGTTTATTTTCAATGATTATTTACATGAGACCTCAGAACAAGAAAAAATGTTTAATCCGATGAATTCAAAGTCCGACTCGTAGAAATTCAAAATTATCTCTAATTATCAATCTTGAAAAATGGTGTTGTTATAATACTAACGCTATATAACAATAACTGGTGATGGTTAAATTAAAAACCAGTTTTCATGTCATATTTGTCAGGTGCCTTCCACATTTTAGATTTGGTTTATCATTGCAGTCCACACTAACGATTACCGATTGCAATCCAAAATACTGCTCTAAGTCGTATATTCTTTGAAGTGGTTGGTCAACTGTGAAGTTGTCCGACTTTCCCTTGAAGAGGAATTTTCATGAAGTATTTATAGTGACAACAATCTCGATCAACTAAACGTACGGTAAATTATAACACTATGTTCGGACCGACAACGAAAACATGTTTTCGTGGGAAAAACTGGTTTCCGCACGAAAACTTGTGTTTCGTCCATGTGAAATCTGTCAAACGAAAACACAGTTTTCAAAATACATTCCATTCATTATAATCAGTGCCTGCTCTAGTTTAATCGATGTTTTTGGATGACATATTTTGCCTGCCCTAAATTTGCAATTGATATTTGTTTACATTCCATATGAGCCATTCCACCAATTGGCGACATGGTTTTGTACCCGTGGTTCTACGATTTTGACTAAACTTTAGAATATCATAATATAGACCAAAAGAAGAATATCTGTTAACTTTTTGGTGGTCAAAGTTGCTCCATTGTTTTTTGGCGCGCAATTCAAATTGAGATCAAACAAAAAAATTACTATTTCATTTATTATTTAACGACCTCAAAATTGAGTGAAAAAATTTTGAAATTATCTGATTTTATTTAAAAAAATCTCAGCTTTCTGATAAAAATATTTTCAAAATCCAAAAAAAATTTCAATATTCCAAAAAAAAAAACATTTTTCTCCAAAAACCCGGTTTTTTGTGCTTTTCCCCCAACTGTTTTTCAAAATTGACTTTTCCATTCGATTCCTCGTTAAATTTTACATAAGAATCAGTGTTCAAAAGTATGGGACTCTGATCCCATGAACAGCAAAAAAAATGCAAAGTTGTCGCTATACAGCGCAGTCTGTTCGCTTAGAAGGTTGTGTGAAGGGGGTAAATAGTATGTAAATTGTATTCTTAGACTTGAATTAACGAAGAAATCAGTGTCTTCATTCATAAAAATATGCGCCGTATAGCGACAACTTTGCATGTTTTTTGCTGTTCATGGGATCAGAGTCCCATACTTTTGAACACTGATTCTTATGTAAAATTCAACGAGGAATCGAATGGGAAAGTCAATTTTGAAAAACAGTTGGGGGAAAAGCACAAAAAACCGGGTTTTTGAAAAAAAAAAATGTTTTTTTGAATATTGAGAATTTTTTTGGATTTTGAAAATATTTTTATCAGAAACCTGAGATTTTTATACTCTCGCAACAATGTTGCTAACATGAGTATTATAGTTTTGTTCACATAACGGTTGTTTGTAAGTCCTAAAACTAAAAGAGTCAGATATAGGGTTATATATACCAAAGTGATCAGGGCGACGAGTAGAGTCGAAATCCGGATGTCTGTCTGTCCGTCCGTCCGTCCGTGCAAGCTGTAACTTGAGTAAAAATTGAGATATCATGATGAAACTTGGTACACGTATTCCTTGGCTCCATAAGAAGGTTAAGTTCGAAGATGGGCAAAATCGGCCCACTGCCACGCCCACAAAATGGCGGAAACCGAAAACCTATAAAGTGTCATAACTAAGCCATAAATAAAGATATTAAAGTGAAATTTGGCACATAGGATCGCATTAGGGAGGGGCATATTTGGACGCAATTGTTTTGGAAAAGTGGGCGTGGCCCCGCCCCCTACTAAGTTTTTTGTACATATCTCGGAAACTACTACAGCTATGTCAACCAAACTCTATAGAGTCGTTTTATTCAGGTATTTCCATATACAGTTCAAAAATGGAAGAAATTGGATAATAACCACGCCCACCTCCCGTACAAAGGTTATGTTGAAAATCACTAAAAGTGCGTGAACCGACTAACAAAAAACGTCAGAAACACTAAATTTTACGGAAGAAGTGGCAGAAGGAAGCTGCACC
This sequence comes from Bactrocera neohumeralis, assembly GCF_024586455.1. Lineage (NCBI taxonomy): Eukaryota > Metazoa > Arthropoda > Insecta > Diptera > Tephritidae > Bactrocera > Bactrocera neohumeralis. The sequence continues at coordinate 34,084,679 of NC_065920.1, forward strand.
CAGGCTTTTTTTAAAAATTGAAAATGGACGTGGCGCCGCCCACTTATGGACCAAGAGCCATATCTCAGGAGCTACTATACCGATTTCAATGAAATTCGGTATATAATATTTTCTTAACACCCTGATGACATGTACGAAATATGGGTGAAATCGGTTCGCAACCACGCCTTCTTCCAATATAAAGCTATTTTGAATTCCATCTGATGCCTTCTCTGTATAATACGAGTATAAACATTAGGAACCAATGATGATAGCGGAATAAAACTTTACAAAAATACGGTATTTGAAAAATATGTAAATGACGGATAATGAAATCTCGATTATCACTTTACCATGCGAGAGTATAAAATGTTCGGTGACACCCGAACTTAGCCCTTCCTTACTTGTTTTAAATAAAATTGGATAACAGTTAACACATATCCTTCTTTTGGTTTATATTATGATATTCTAAAGTTTAGTCAAAATCGGGGAACCACGGGTACAAAACCATGTCGCCAATTGATGGAATTAAGGGGATCCTCTGGCTCTTGCAAAACCTTGCACGGTGCAGAAATTGCAGAATTTGCGTCTTGGTGCAACGGCACAACAACAAACACAAGCAGAAAATTATTTGCAATGGCTATAAATATGTCAGACTAAAACCCACCTTTATTTTCGTGCCGTCATATATCACTAGATTCTGCAATGGGTGCTCTCTTGGCCTTGCATATTTCGGTATAGGATTTTTTCATTTTGTGTCATCGTGCAATCTTGCAAGAGCAAGAGAATGCCGCTATTGATAGTTGTCAGTAAAAACTCATCGAAAACACACATTGTCGGTCCGAACATAGTAAACCGTTTATTATACACTGAACAGGGTATATTAAGATTGTCACGAAGTTCGTAACACCCAGAAGGAAGTGTCGGAGACCCTATAAAGTATATATATATAAATGATCAGCATGTTGAGCTTAGTCGATTTAGCCATGTCCGTCTGTCCGTCTGTTTGTATACAAGTATATACTAACTAGTCCCTCAGTTTTTAAGACATCGTTTTGAAATTTTGCAAACGTCATTTTGTCTTCAAGAAGCTGCACATTTGTCGGATCTGGCGATATCGGACCACTATAACATATAGCTGCCATATAAACTGAACAATCGGAATCAAGTTCTTGTATGGAAAACTTTCACATTTGACAATGTGCTTCACAAAAGTTGCCACAGGTTATTTTCTAAGGCAAGAATGTAATTTCCGCAGACATTGTTCAGATCGGTTAATTACACTAAGCCACTCTTGTACTAACCGCGATTTATGTTTCGGGTCGTTATCTTGGTAAAATTTGAACGACTCTAAAATACCAAGTTTTTCTGCGCTACATTTTAAATTGGTTTTTAGGATATTAAGATACGACTCTTTGTTCATTATTCCATTAATAAAAACTAGTTTCCCGACCCCTTTTGCGCCCATACACCCCCACACCATAACGTGACCATTTCCATGCTTTACTGTGGGCCTCAAATTTTTCGGTTGCAGCTCTTCATTAGGTTTTCGCCAAACTTTTACACGTCCATCCGAACCAAAGACGTTGTATTTGCTCTCATCGGCAAATAAAACGTCATTCCACCAACTCTTTGGTTTAGAAATATATTCCTTGGCGAATTTTACACGTGCTTGTCGGTTTTTTGGTTGCACCAAAGGCTTTCGTCGCGCAATTCGACCATTAAAACCCTTAGCATTAAGAGTTCTTCTAATAGAAGACGACGAAACCTCTTTACCAAACTCTTCCGCAATCTCTGTGGCAATTTTTGGTGCACTTAAGAGGGGGTTTGCCTTTATTTTTCGTTCGATTGCCTTCTGCTCTCTCTCACTGAGCTTCTTAGGCTTACCCGGTTGTTTCAACAAATGTTCTCTTCCTTCATTTTTGTAACGCCGAACAATATCTCCCACTGTATTGACTTTCATATTGGTAATTTCTGCAATTTTTTTATAAGATTCTCCATTTTTATGATGAAAAATTACTAACTGGATTTGTTCCACACTAGAATTTTTTCCTTTGCATCCCATTGGAATTTTCTGTCTGAAATCAAACTATTTGAACCATTTCTAAATCAAAATTAATGTTTATTTATAATACCTTAAACAAATTTTTTCAGAAAATCACTTTTAGCTCACTTTTTACACACATAAACTCCAAGCGCGGGGAAAAACCGAATAATAATGGCGCGTCGTTTTCTAGTAAACTGTAAACATTACACGGTTGCTTTTTACAGAGTGATTCAAATACTCCAAAAATGTCATGAACAAGAAGTATGGTCATTGTTTGTTAATTGTTGAAAAAAAAAATTGACGCATTTAATACTTATATTTAAAAATGTGGAGGTATTAAGTTAAAGAAACTAAAACCGAATATTAATGACTCTGACTGTAGTTACTAAAAGAAATGCATCTGTGAAGGGTATATTAGCTTCGGTGCAGCCGATTTTAACGTTTTTTCTTGTTTTTTGATTACCACGTAATTGCCTTTTCAAACATCTACTGGAACTGATTTCGGTGATCTAATTGCCTGCATTCAACTACTTAAAAATGGCGTTACGCGAAGCCCGAATAACACTGGCCAAACATGTGTTTAAACGACTCAAATAAAACAAAGCCCTGCGCAAAAGTTGCCTCTGGGTACAAAGCTCACTTGCATGAATACTTATATCAGACTACGCTTACATACGTAATTACCTATTCATAATTAATTAAAAAGCAATATGGCGAATAATTTTAGTGCAGGCCAAACAATTTTCAGTCTCTATGACGCTTTGGCTTGCGCACTGCAGACTCATGAGTTATCCACATATACACCCAAGCCATATTATGCAGGTATCACATATGTGTATATAAATAAATATATACATACATATGAGTATTAACTAGCAAAGGCTTATTAAATTACCGTCAAAAGTCAGTGTAGCATAGCAACCACGGCAGAAAGAAAGAAAACTGCGTAATATGCGAAAATACCGCTATGTGTATAAATTTCAATTTATGTTTCACGGATTAACGGTAGTTTTACATAACCAGCGGGCTAATACACATATGATATTTTCTCGTCTGCCACTAAAATAATGGTGCTTTTTTTCAAAATTAAAAGGGCGCAAAGGGTACACATTTACAGCTGAGTTCACACATACATATAAACATTTTCGATAGTTTTCTGTGAATAATTTAAGGCTCACTTATATTTATATATTAATAATGTTCACATTTGTAGTTTAGGCAGTATATCACTTTGTTGTTTTAATACAGCAGTAACAAAACAAAGGGATCTTTCTTAACTCGGTTGTAAAAATGGAAAAAAATATTTCTATCTAGTGGAAATGCGATAATTGAAAAGAACAAATTCAATTGATGCCCAAGATGAGTTGTCTCCCATCATCGAAAAATTATTTTTCGACGAAATTGTGAATAAAGGTACAATACAATGAAGGTCATAGACTCAATTATTTTCGTAACTTTATTTTACTTCCCGTTACCGAAAATTATATTAAAATCATCCTCAAATGAGGTACATATACCTGACATTAACATAACAGAAGAGGCTAAATTTAATAAATTGAGTTGATGTGCAAAAGATCGGAATTGATTGAAATAACGAAATGAGATTAAGAACGAGGTCTTGACCAACTCCTTTCATGTATAGTAGCACTAAATCATTAATATAATAAGATTGGTTAGAATAAATAACTTTAAATATTTACAATAATTAAATTAAAAAACTTGTTTCTACACGGAAGTGCTGTTTACGGAGATCTCCTGGAAGTTGAAGTGCGGTGAGATGATTGAGTGGAGAGACTGTTTGTAACCGCTAAAAGTTTCTCAATAGTTGCAAGGAACTTAATATATTTTTTTCTTATTGGACTTTGACCAGCAAACGGGAATTTGAAAAAGTCATTTCCACATATAGCTTTATTTTTATCCAATACAAGAACCAAATTATATTAGGTTTCTTTATAGTTAATATTTGTTACCTGAACTAGATTAGCCTAAAAGTATACACCGAAACTGGTAAACGCTTAATCTGATAATTGCCACATATGTATGTATTTTTATACCCTGAACAGGGTATATTAAGTTTGCCACGAAGTTTGTAACACCCAGAAGGAAGCGTCGGAGACCCTATAAAGTATATATATAAATGATCACTATGTTGAGCTGAGTCGATTAAACCATTTCCGTCTGTCTGTCTGTCCGTCTGTTTGTATACAAGTCTCTCAGTCTTTAAGTTCTCTCAGTTTTTAAGACATCGCTTTGAAATTTTGCAAACGTCATTTTGTCTTCAAGAAACTGCTCATTTGTCGGAACTGCCGATATCGGACCACTATAACATATAGCTGTCATACAAACCGAACGATCGGAATCAAGGGCTTGTATGCAAAACTTCCGCATTTGACGTGGTATCTTAATGAAATTTGACATGGATTACTGCTTAAGGTAATAATATAATCTCTGAAAAAATTGTCAACCGAAAAAAAACTAGTTTCTGAAATATATGAGCTAGAATAAATATTGAAAGAATTAGAACAATTACAAAAAGTGAAAATCAAAAGCTTAAAGAACAAAGTAATCACCCTATTGTGCCTTATTATAGTCAATCACAATACGAAACTGATGACGAAGAATTAGTTCTGGAAACAGACTGGATTTGAAAGAAATACAAAAGTGATCATAAATGAAAATACTTTATCATCGAGTGGTGAACAACAGCTAAAAATGAAAAACCGAAGTATGAACCGCGGCCTCCACCTATTATGATTTCAAATATCTCTAATTATAAAGAACTAAATAACCTACATAATTAAAGACAATACCAAAAGTTCATTTGTATTAAAAATTAATTAAATAGCGACATTCATAAAGTAAACGTTACATCAAGTGATGACTATACAAGTAGATCGGTGACAAAAAAGTTGTCTGCGTTGGGAGCTTCTTGGTATTCCTTTAAAGGCAAACAAACGCGCCCAATAAAGGTTATGATTGAAAACCTCCATCATTCGTGTAGCATTAGTGATATTCTCGCTAATTTAAAAGAACAAGGTTTAAATGTTATAGTCGTAAATAAATTCAAGTGGAAAACTCGAGAACCTTTAAACATATTTTTAGCTACTTTTGATTCTATTGAAGAAATTAGGAAAATACATACATGAAATCAAGCACATTCTTCACACCGTTGCATAGTGTATCGTTTAATATAAGCTAAGGTGACAAAAATATTTTAGATAAAAATTTAATTATTTTGGACGTGTTGATTAATTATTTTAAGTTTCATTGAATAAATTAATATATTTTTTTAGATTTACAAATAGAAAACAAAAATTTGTGTAAAAAATATATATAATTATTTTTTTAAATTTCAGAACATACAATAACATTTACTTGAACGTATAAAATAGAGAAAATTACAATAAAAATAATAGGTGGGTTCGTAGAAAATCCCTTACTAATCATCGCGTTTTTCATTGGTTGCAATGCATAGAAATCTGTTTGTAAGTCCATTACATTTCAACTAATGAGAAATGCGTTGACTAATAAGGGATTTTTCTACGAACCTACCTATTAATAACAATAACATAAAAATAAAAATAACACACAACAACAAAATGCTTAATATACTATATTATTACTCATTAAATGACTCATCATCACTGTTAGATTCACCTGATATAGATAATTCATTTCGCCATTCATTAGTTTGGCAGTAGCATCACAGATATAACATTTTTGTGAAGAAAGTTTACCAGTCAAGCATTACATACTTTTCCGTCTGCCATTGTAAGTAAAAGATTATGTTTTACCGAAATTTGAGAACCGCGACTATCACAAAGTGTTGGAAGAAGTTGAGATACTTCTTACAAAATCTTGTTAGTTTCTGATGTAGAAAAATTAGTTGTTTCCTTTGAAAAAATCAGCTTAATTGGGCGACAATAGAGTGTGGACGAAAGTCGTGGATTTTTCCATATAATATTTTGGCTGGCATCGTCACTCAACCTCAATAGAACAATAGCAAAAACAAACAGATACTCATCAGTAGCATCGCAGCTCTCAAATTTCTGTTTATAAGCGCTATGGCCGGAGCTCCCGTCACATCCCCATTTGCTGATTAGTGTGAATGACGAATTAGAAGATATATTTTCTTTGAAAACTTCACTTTGCTCTTCAATTAAACGTTTAACGATTTTATCCAAAATGGCTTGAAGTTTAATTTCGACGCGCCTTTCTGCTACCAAGATATGCTGCAAGGGTAACACAAATTTTTAGACTTACGTAAACAAAAATATTATGGAAAAACTTAATGACCATTTTCGCGTCTGTTTATACGAGTAACTTGTGCATTTAGAATCCACATAATAAGCTAATGCCTCATCACTTGTCAATTGCCTGCCTTCGCATGTAATATTACCAGACTTCTTATTTTTGGTAGATTTCAAACTCCAAGCGATTTGTTACTTCAGGCTACGGTCAACTCGATGGCGCTCCCTCTTCAACCCTCCGTTTTTTCGTTTTAAAAGATGATTCCTCAAAAATTTTTTTAGTATACCTTGCGGTTGATTGCTTCCAGTTGATGAGGTAGGACAGGGGTTTTCCATTCGTAGGTGAAATTGTATATCTGCTCCTTCTAACCAACTGCGATTTTTGTTTAAAAAACATTCAATCATCATATTGGCTTCCATTTTTGATATATGTTAGAGCAAACTCGATCTGGAAAGAACAAAATAATTAAAAATTATTGGGGATCCATGTGATACTCGACCAAAGGTTATTGTATAGCTTAAGGTTACCGTTATACAATACTCAAAAACTAGCTTGGATACATGTGGATAAAAAAAGTTGCATACGTTAAAAACTTGAAAATACAAAGAATACAAAAATTTTTATATGAGTTTTCAAAAACGCAAGCCAAGTATTAAATTACATAAAATACACATACATACCTTCTAACGATACTGTTCCAGAATTTGAACATGCGTTCCATACCATTAGTAAGCCTCAGCCGAAATTGCGCCTTGAAAAATATCGCGGCTCTTTTCGCAAATCTCTCCAGTATCCCAAAGTCTTGCAAAACTGAGATGAGATTGGTTTGTTTGGTTTTAACTTATCGTATTGACGTCGTTATATTTGATAGCTGTCGATAAATTTCTCTTTCCAGCCGCTAATAATTTCTTTTCGATAAGTTTAAGTTGTTTGGCCATGAGTATAAAATGTTTTGTTGCACCCGAACTCAACCGATCCTTACTTGTTAATGGTACCTTTATATGGGGAGTGGGTGGGTTTATCAACCGACTTCATCCCTTTTCACGCTATCGGCAGAAGTTTTTATCGTAGTTGCGCTAGGCGAATTTGTTTGTTGTAGTTTTACTGGTTTAGGGGTTATTTACATTAAACTTGTTAGAGGCCGTAGTAACGCTCGATTTTTCGAATTTTTTTGCCCACAAGTGCCACAAGTTGTTAGTGCGAACCCCTCTAAAAGCTTTAGTTTTATATCTTAACTAGAAGACCCGTCCACGCTTTACAGGCTGGTACATAGATGGTACTACTTATACCTATATGATTTCTAGTCAGCCCTTATCTTTAAAAGATACGTATACAAATTTGGCAACTGAAGAACTATTAGTTAATGATGCTTTTTGTGTGAAGCAACTTGTATTAGTTTACAAAAAATGAACCAAAAAGCATTTCGTGCGTTAATAAAGCATTGCATTGGAGAAAAAATTCTGTTGAATTTAAGCTCTACTTCAGGGAAATCAACCGTTGAAAAGAGATTTGCTAAGTTGAAAAGAGGTGAAATGACACCAAAGACAATGAAGGCAATGAACGCCTTAAAGAGACGAAAGCTCTGTGCAAAGTGGGTGACGCGCAAGTTCATAATCTAACAAAAAAAATTAATTGCTGATTGTGAGGAGTGTTTAAGTGTTCTTTAATCGTAATAAAACCGAGTTCTTGCGTCGGTGTATGAATAGAAACATGGCTCCATCATTTTAATTTCTAGTAGAGTAGAATGCCCTGACGACGTAAATGGTAATGCCAATTTTTGTTGTGGTATTAAAAATATCTGACGGGTTCGTCCTAAAAAAAACTGCCTTCTTTAAGAGCAACAATCAGTATAACCCATGTACTATGTAAGAAGGCATGCATACGATAATTAGTGTTTGTTATTTTTTTTTTTTACTTATTTTTTTCTTTTTTTTTGAAGTAAAGAAATTTTCAAATGATTCTTACATGGATTTTGAACATGCTTCTGATTTCAAATCGATTAAGCCGTTCTTTTATATATACAAATATTATCTATTTATATTGGAGGATGGAGTCATGTGTAGAAGTTATTGCAAGTGAGGACAGTTCTCTGATTGTCATTCACTTGGAAGTGGCCAGAAACGATTCTTTTACATAAGGCTCAAGCAGCTCACGACTTCCGGTTTTTGAGCAAGTATCCTCTGGGTAGCCAGAAAACATCCCTTTGAAGGCGAGCTAAAGTGAGAAGGCGAAACATCCCCTCCACATGGTTGTGCGCTGGGATTGGAACCCGCCACGTCAAAAACACTACCAAGGAAAAATAACAAAAAGTCTCTGAAGAGAAACCCCCCCTTTGATGACGACCATGGCAGAGGAATTAAGGATAATGATTTAAAGACATGTATCTGGAATGTCCGGTCTCTTAATTAAAGCGCACCCATGAGAGCTGCTCCCGCTACGATGTCAAAATCGGGCTTGACGACTTTAACGGTAGAATGGGCAAGGAAGGTATCTTTGGCACAACAGTCAATAGATTCAGCATCCACGAGGAAACATCGCCAAATGGGTTGAGGCTGATCGACTTCGCCGGGCATAGAAAAATTTAGCAAGCTACCTGGTTGTCTCCGGATCGAAAAGCCACCAACCAGATCGAAGACACGTCTTCAGTGTTTAAGACGTACGTACGCTCCGAGGTCCTAGCATCGACTGGGACCGCTATCTTATTAAGAAAACACGCACGTCAACAAACACAAGGAAAGTTCGACGTCGAAAAGCCGCAATCACAACAAACAGCCGAACGATTTCCTACTCGGCTTGCACTCCTGCTCTCTGAGAGCACTTATCAGCAACTGGGTATAAGGGAACTGTGGAACAAGCTCCTTACGTACAGCTGCAAGCAAAACCATCGGTTTTCTGAAAATGCAAAAGCACAGCTATAAAGGGCCATATTAAGGTATTTAATAATAATGATTAATGCTGTATTGGTTAAAATCGCTTAGAAAATTAGCCATTATTTGTCATAAAAAGTAAATGACAAAAAAATGTTATTGTGGGATACCCATAGGAGATAGGCATATAGCATCCCGGAGTTTTCTGTAGACCTTTTCAATATACACAATACTTAGTACATTATTTTGATAAATCTCGTAGGGTTCAACCTGCGTTTGCAATGTAAGCGGAAAAAATTGCATTATTTACGACATCACATTAGAATCCTCAAAAATAAGAGCATTTCTACACAATTTAATGAATCTTAATATACATATAAACCTTCTTCTTCAATCACACTATCTATTAAAAAAAACGCATCAAAATCCGTTGCCTAATTTTGAAGATTTAAGCATACATAGGGATATAGGGACAGAGAAAGCGACTTTGTTTTATACATACTATGTTGTGATTTACCGCTTAGTTAAGACTCCAGGCGAAACCATTGGTTTTTGGAAAAGTAGTAAAAACAGCTGGTACGATGAGGACTGTCGTACCGCAGTGGCAAACAAAGCTAGTACGGTTTTGTCCAATACTTATATTTAGTGCTCAAGGGTAGAAACAGGTTTCAGCAATACATTCTATTATAAAAGATAGAGCACCCTGTACGTAGGTATGTTTTCAATATATTATTATATATATGATGATATATAAAATACTAAAAGCACCATTTATGATAAATAACATAATTTACTTTCAAAAGCACATACAGACATACTACATACATACATACGTACTATACATACTATGAATGTCATATCTTTGCATTACGGCTAGTGAACATATTTTACTAGGTGTGAATTCACATTTGTGAAATGCTCATTCACTCTCCGCAAAACAACTTTTGAAGACATCTAAAGCTGAAACTGTCAATTTGTTATTTTAATTGAATATCCTTGCAACATAAACTAACCACAATATACAGATAACTGAACATAAGCTTTTGTGCTAATGAGCGCTGTTGATTGAAACCCAGCAACACAACTGATGAAAACTTTTCTTAAGCTGCTCGCAGAAATGCGTCTAGCCCGAATTTCAAGATACTGGTCTGTAAATAAAAAATTTAAAAATCTATTAGGGAGTTTACAAGGTTGATTTTTTTTCGCAACACTGGTTTTGACAGCTCACCCACGATTCATGTCTTGTATCATTGTCAAGCATCTTCCAGTTTGTCTTTCGAACGAACAACGGTTGCAAATGATTAAATTTTATTTCAAATAAGCTTCTTTTATTTTATGTTCCGTTTCAAATACCTACTCAGGCGACTATTGATGTTATTGTGAACAAATTTTGGACTAAATTTACATTGTTGAACTTTAAATAAGCAATATGCCTACGTAATGTGAAAACTGAGGAAAATATCGCAGTTATATCGGCCAGTATAACTGATAACCGTGATCGATTGGCAGTCTGGAACCTTTGCGACACTTATCGCTGCTGGGAAGACCTTTAGATAAGTATATATTATATGAAATGATATGAGTGTCTGACACAATTTGTGTTCGTGGCTTGTTCCAGGGGCAGCAAACCATACCACCCTTCTAAAAGACATTGAGAAAACCGAACGGTTGACTATGAGAATAGCAAAATATCTGCTGATGCTGTTGAAATAACCAAATCATTACAACAGGGAATATAAAGCAACAACAATTTCATACTCGAGACAAAGCTGCTAGAATGGCATGTCACATAAACCCATAAGCAATGTGGTTCACATGAATTCTTATACATACGTAACGTATTATACCAGATACATATATTGGTGTGCGTGCGTGAGTTCATATGATTTCCTTTGGTCATTTATGTTCAACTACACATTAAAGCTTGCGGCATTGTCCAAACAGATGGTCAAGAATAACAGTACTACAACAATATACAACAATTGGTAATGTTTTCTGAAGCTGGCAAGCGCTGCTGCAGCTGAGGCTGACCAAGGGCAGCCTGTGCGTCGTCGTTCGGAATCTTCTCATGCTGGTGGTTTCGCAAGACTCGACACTGACACGCCGTGACATACTGCAAGGAGTTTGCAGTAATCGATGTTGTTGCTGCTATTTTTGTTGGTCAAATAAGATCACTTTGAAACAGTGAAGATACGTACAAAAACAAAATGAGCAAATAAATAATTGTTGTTTTTGCTATAGTACAAACACGCTTAAACACACAACAAGTTATGCTCAGACAAAAATTTTGGACAACGTATTCCTGTATGCACTTGTGTACTATACATACATATGTATGTATATACAACTGCGCCTACAAATTATAGCCACATTGATACACACGTATTGTTTTGGTGAAACATAAAGTTGTGTTTTTTATGTGAACATAAAAACAAAACAGCTCAAATACAAAACACGACCAATAAGAGCCAAACAAGAAAATTACGAATTTCAACCGAAAATACATGTGTACATAATAAAACTGTGCGCTCAAATAAGAGAAACAAATAAAATTTATTTATTATTGAATGGTATAAATGACCGTATGCAATGTTAAGCAAATAAACAAATATAATCGTATTTGCAATTTTTAAAGATGTACAGTCAGTATGAAAACTGTACAGAAATAGGAATGAATCTAGCGAGTAACTCAATACTATTGTCATTTAAAAAATAAGGAGAGACAGACTTCAACATGCTCGGCCTTATGTTAGCATGCTTACCCTTTATGTGATTTGGGACTTTTTATACTTATGTGGCTTCGCTCGTTAAAAGACAAACTAACCATGTACCAATGCAGAATAGGTGATAGAAATTCATAGTACGTTGAAACCCTTTGGAAACTGAAAATAATTCGGATCTGATATGAGGTCGGGAAAAGGATAAATCCATCTCGATTTCCGTTCAAAATATGAATCCTCTAGAAAATATTCTACGGCAAAAGTGAAGGTAATGAGGCTATCTACACCTTTTGTGTTTACACCTTTTTACATAACTTCAAAATTTACTTTTATAACTTACAAAAATCAAAGTCAGTGAAATCCCTGTAAATCGTCTACGAGAGAATCGAAATCCAAGCAATTTTATATAGTACATACATACATATACTACATATATACCTGTAAAGCTCATACACTGACCGACAAATTCGACATAAGGTTTGCTAGAAAAACGGAAATTATTATATAGAGTATATCGGAGTTATGGTAGTATCGTCCCGATTTTATCTGTTAACTATTATCATGCCACAAACAGACAAACTGCTCCCAGGGTTTCATTAAGAAATCCCAGAAACAATCACCAATCATATGTTCGAAAATCCAATTGTATATATTTGAGGCACAAAGTTACACTGTTATGAGTAAAACATGCTTTGTAATAACTCAATCATTTCGCAATATATGCGGCAAAAAGTCACCTGAAGTTCGAAATTATTATATTTGTTATATGGGGCTCAGGAAAGTATTGACCCAATTAAATCCATTTGTGATAAACAGAATTACTGTCAGGAAGGAATTTTAATTGCATTTCACATATTGTCCGCTATTTTCGGTCAAAAGTCAACTACAGATACTGGGGTCCACATATTCGGTTTTGGTTGGATTTGGACAATTTACGATCATGAGGTGGCATGTGATATCTGATTTCACTAAAAAGTAGGCTGTACCACATCCAAATTTTTCCATCGGCTCCCTTGAAGCCTTCTCATACTATCTAGAAGGTAATATTTATTGATTTATTGCGCTTTTAGTAGTTTTGAACAGTATCGTTATATGGGGAGTGAGCTTTAATAGTTAAGAAGATATGTATATTAAAAATAGTAGAGGGCGGGGCCACACTTTTTCAAAAATTTTAGTTCACAGCCTCTTTCCACTGCGATACACTGTGCCAAATTACAGTTTTCTATCTTAATTTAGTGCTTAGTTGTGGCACTTTATAGGTTCTCGGTTAACTCGTACTTTTTTCGTACTCAAAAAATATTTACGTTTCTCCTATGGTTTCACGAAGTGTTATAATCAAAATATATTTATTTCTATAAGTTTATTTGACTCTAAAAAGAAGTTATAGAAATTATATTTTCGCGCGTTGAATTTCGGTAGTCATTGTAAGCCGCAATTCAAGAATAACTATAATAGAAAATATTCACACCAAATTCAGCAACACTTGTCTCCATGTGTTTTTTTGTTATAAATGATAGGAAAAAGAGATTTCAGAAATGAAATGATTTTATTTTGCAGCCTGTACGTGACATGAAAATTATTTCTGTACTTGAAAATCGTGACTGCACTTGAGCATGAACACTTCTACACATAAATCGTTCTACACACTTTCATAGTGCCACAGATAAAGCTGGAAATGCATACGGTAGTGCAACTTAGTTTTCAATATTCATTACAAATACCTATTTAAAGATAAAATACATAAAATGTTTTGGGTGAAGCAATTTTAGATAACTGGGGATATTATTCGATCATTTAGAAAAAAATAAGAATATATGTAGATTTGTTCACATTTTGGTAATCGATATTAGAAGACATGGAAGTTTTAAATGAAAAATTGGCACATATCAATAGTAAAGGGTGTTTCGACATGTGCTTTTAAGAAGCAATAAATCGCATATAATTTTATGTTATGAGCAAGAATTTAGCTTTATTTAAAAATATAAGGGTTCGCCATTATGTTTGAAAATTATTTTGAGCACGTGACCGCTTGCTCGAATAAACTAATAAACAACAAGTCAGAAAGAGCTAAGTTCGGGTGCAATCGAACATATTACTCGTATATTCTTGCAACTTGCAAAAATCAAAACCGGGGATATACTTTAAGGTGTAAAACCAATCATATAGAGTAAAGTCAGCCGGTTGTTCGAAAATCCTGATATTAGTTTAAAGTACATAGGGGCTAGGTCAAGTTTTCGCTCACATTTATCTATTTTATGCATAAAACATGCTCTCTTATTTTCTTTAGGATAACTCACATATTAGCCGATATATGCGATACAAAGTCACCCGGAAGTTCGAAAATCTTTATTTATATAGTATATGGAGGCTAAGAAAAATATTGGTCCGATCCTACACAATTTCAGTTATATATATATCACACATTTACCGATACCGACAGACACCAATGGAATTTAAAACTGGGCTATATAGGAAGAAGGTGTGGTTGTTGTCCGATTTCGTCCATTTTCACACTATGGCATAAGAATGTAAAAAGATTGCCACGTACTGTATTTTTTCGAAATCGATTACACCCATCCACAAACTCAAGATGCTAGTGTATAAAAATAGCTCAGCAGTGAAAAATCACAGGATCTTGCAAGACGCCAAAAGTTTTCTTCAATAAATTGATTGTCTCGTTGGTTGTGTGGAATGTAGTTCCATCTTGTTGGAGCCAAAGGTCGTCTACATCAACATTCTCCATTTCTGGCACGAAAAAGTCATTAATCAACTCTATAGCGGTCCCCGTTGACTGCTTTTATTCATTTGCATTCAGTGTGGATATGGATATAGCTTTTCCCTGCCCGTAGTCTCAACAATGGCCTGCGCATTACCATCACCCAAATGCGACAATTTTATTTACTAACCTACCCATTCAACCAAAAGTTACCATCATCGCTTTTATTTAATAATTTAAATTATAAATACATTATATAGAAACAGTAATAAATATCTTTAATTTCATAACAAACTACAAATCTGCAGTCTTCTTAATTCTTTTGATTATATGATTTCCACCGATTTTTTATAATCAAGATATATTATTAACAATTTTATGATATTGATGCAATATTGAGTAAAACAATATTATTTTTATTATTATATTGCCCTTTACTATTTAAGGTTGGGCTTTGGTCATGCTTAGCAGAATAAGTTTTCATCTTCACAACAATTTGCTCAAAGTATCATAAATAGATGTATGTATGTTTAATAGGAAAGAATAAGGTTTCATTATAAGTAAGTATGCATCTGATTGAAGGAAATTTCACTTGAAATAAAAAAGAGGCGAAACGGAGAAGAGGATATACATAGATTTGAAATATACATACATATACATAATACTTAACGGGTGATTCTGTACTGTGATACTGTCTCAAGTCTCTAAATTTGAGATTTTGTGTTAGAGACAATTTTTGAGACTTGAGACGATTTTGCTATTCTGTAAGTGACAGTCACAAAATCTATTACATTTCATTATTCAGAGATGTTTTTAAACTTGAATGAAAATAAATATGTCAATAACAAATATTAAATTTTTTATAACGTAGTCAAAAAACATAATTATCAATAAAAGTAAAAATATATGTTGACTTTATTTCATAATATTTACGAAATTTATGTAAAATTGATTTATTTTTAACCTTTTCGTGTTTGAGTTGCTTACAAAATAAAAAATAACTACAATCGATTAATATCTGTGATGATCTCTATTCAGTATATTCAAAATGGCAGACAAGAGTTCTTTTTGGTTTTGTGACCTGCTAATTACCAGGTCTCAAGTTTGAGTCAATATTTTGAGACTAACGATAGAGACTGTTTAGTGAATAGCAACTAGTAACAAACTGAGATTTTACCTCAAAATGTCTTAAATAGAGACTAGAGACTGGTTACAGAATCCCGCTATTAATAGGTTAAAGTCGCTGATACTTTTGCAATGTTCAACAGGGTCAATTATGTGAGGCAATTAAAATGATTGAACAAAATCTTTATTGCTTCTGATAATTCTCAATTATTATTTCAAAGTTGTATGAAAAGTGATTTTATTCTCTATGTGAAAAATATGCAGCGGATATTACTTCCGATATTACATTGAAAATCCTAAAAAAAAAAAGATTTCCAAAGAAGTTTGCTGCACATTTTCTTATATGGATGTGCAATTAAGAGTAAGTGAAGATGATTTTGATATTTGGGAAAAACCTAAAGGCTTAAAACACTAACTGTGATTTCTATATTCACCGAAATTATCTGAAAGAGTTGGAGGTAAGTCTCTCGAATATTAAATAATCGAATTGAGAAGGAAAAACTCTAACTGGAATTAAAATTTTGAATAATGCTATAAAGAGTGGATTGTAGAAACTAATACTGCACTACAGTGGTCCGGAAAAGGAATTATTTGAATACAGATTAAATAAGGTGAATGAAAAGCCAATTAAGAAGAAGAAGAATGAAAAGCTTGTTGACTTCCACTGAAGTCTAAAGTACCTTGCTGTCTAGGCTATATCGGCTAAGACTTGTAATGTAAATTTTTGAAATTATACACAAATTGATGTACATATATGTATAAGATGTGCTACTTAATGTTTAATTAATTATACAAATACCTTATTTAGTAACACAATTGCTTAATTAACCTCACATAAAACTTACGGAAAGCCTCCGTGTGATAATGTATTGCGGAAATACAAAAACAAATGAATAATCCAATTAAGGCTTGTGGTACATAAAAGACAGCTAGTTGCTGAGCTCTACCAGCGGCATAAGACTTTGGAACTATATTTACACAATTATATACATATTTCTTTATCTGTTCGCATATAACTACTAAGTTCGGCCAGAAGTGACAAGTGTGATTTATGCGATATTTGAAGTCTTGCTAAGCCAGCACACGAGTCAAGAATAACGACCGTCTTTTATATGCAAAAGTTTGTATTTGCGAATGTGCAGCTGTAATATGCCAGTTGAACTGCCAAGCGCTACTTCTTAAGATACTCAGCTGACCAGCTTAGCACCTAACTACTGCTACTTAAATGCACACACACACTACGCTCCTGATTGTAACCACATTGCCACCTTGAACTTGTGTTTCAGCGTTGCTTCTTGATTGCACCGCGTGTCTCTTGGTGAGTGAGAATGTGTGTGTGGGCATGTGTTTTTGTTTTAAGCCAAACCAAACCAACCGTCCATTAGTGGCGTGTGTCATTATGTAACTGTGCGCATACAAACGTAAATATATGTACATATATCTAATTTGTGTGCAGTTTTGCTAGCCGTTTTTCTACTTGATCCCATTTAAAGTATTAAGACTAATAAATTTCTGTCATTGTGCTGTCGCATAGAGAAATTTGTTAGGATTTCGACGGTCATGTTTCTCAGGTATTCACCAAAGTGATAGTAGATTGCTACTTTGGGGAATTACATAGCTATGGTGGACGATTAATAAAATAGGATTATGTTCTACCACACACTATTTACCTGTATCGCAGTCGGTTTATGCCTTTATATCTGTGAAATTATTTTTTACTCACGTATATACATGCATACATACGATAAATTTATATCCATACAGATGAATTAAGCTTCCCGTAGAATTAGGGATGGCCAGAGGAATGTCAAGCCAATTAGAGTGATAACGTAAGCTTATAGATTTGTCACAAAATCTATGACATTAATAAAGTATTCGACGTTCTATCACCTTTACATATTAATACATATTTATGTGAATAAAGCTGTAGTGACGTTCAGTCGAAGGCAATGCGTTTTGGTATATTTCAGAAGATGTTATGTAACACTACTCGTCTCTATCTAGCAAGTGGAATCTTCACTGTATATTGTATTATTTCATACAACAAAACTTTCAATAAGATTTGTTCTTTAGACTGATAAAATCTGTATTATCTGATACGGCAAGGAGGGAAGTGATCTGCTATTGATAAGCTGAAAATTAGTCTTTAACGGGTTGGGTTGAAAAGTGTATGAAGTTGCGAGGTGTCTTTCTACATTTAAAAGAAATATACAGTATCTATTCAACATTCGGCATTAAAAAAATTAAACGAACAATTTTTTATACAAAAAACATTTGTGCTATAGGTCCCACTTAATTCAGATATCTTGCTTAATGCCCGTGGTATAGACTTTATCATTTGTTAGGATTTCGACGGTCATGGCTAACAGTAGTCAGTGTGTTCATGGCTGTTAGAGTAAAATGTGAAATTATGGCTTATATTTATATTTTGCCAAGCCAAATAATAGCTTTTCCGAAATAAGTTGAGATGTTTTACATTCTGAGTAATAACGGCGATGTAAAATCAACTAAAAGGCTGAGCTTCTTTTATTGTGTTTCGAAGCTCTCATTTCATTAACCGTTATGTATAACTTAACTAACTGTTATTAAAACGGAAAATAGGGTTCCACGGAGTGACGAAGGAAAGTGCACAGATCGATGCAGCTTCACACTGTGAAATTTCAAAATTTAAGCTTTATTGACATAGGACATACATATATAGTACATACAATATGGTACTGTATAAGTGCAGAAAATTTATTTATATATAGGAATGAAATCGTAAAGGGTTTCTATGTTATTTTTAGTCAATAAACACGACACGAAGTAGTAGTACTGTGGCAAGTATCAGTTGTTTGTGGTACTATATCTACCTTGGGGTTATTGTTTTATGTAAACTGTAAATCATTGACCACTGCATCGGCTTGATAAACACATTTTTATTCTCTGTTCTGTTTATTGTTCTCTGTGCAGTCGTTAGATTGTCTTTTACCATAACCGGAGTGTAAAAACAAATAATATTTCTCCACGGCAGCATGCACTTCGGATTTTATTCGATGGATAAAAATGTTCGGGGGATTTTTGTTGAAATATTGTTTTAATAACTTTTAGATATTTTTATAGGGCTGAAATTAAGAAGGCAGTTTCGTTGAAACTCTCCAAAAAAGATTAAAGATTGATTGCGATTGAATGGAGATTTCGAGAGATAGGTTCTGCGGAAGAATTATGGAGCGACTGGCGCATTGTTGTAGCTATAACCGCGTATGCGGTGTCTATGCCAATAAAGAAGAAGAAGAGACTTTCGACCTGGAGTTGCTTTTAACATACCGGAGCATTGAATAGGTTTAGTATGTTATTTTTAATCATGTTGTACATTTACTCATCAAGTTTTCGCTTTCTTTTTAATTGTTGTTGCCTTAAAAACATCCAATTCGACTTACCATTGTCTATCAGTTTGTTCTAAATAAATAAAAGTCGCGTCGGTCATCGTCAAACAAATATTTATTATTATAATTTATGTATATTTGACTTAATAATTCTTTTGTTTTCACACCATTTCCTGCCCATACATTGAATTACAGTAGTCATAATGACAAATATTTACAATATATCAATTACCGCACTTAACTAAATACATATAATACATTTTAAATAGTTTTTATTATTGATTTTGTTAGTTTTTGAATTCGTTATTATTACTTTATATAGTTATGGCATTTTTAATTTAATTTGTTAAATTTGCAAGTAAATACACAATATTTATTTTACAGTTACGAATGCTTAGTTAGTTAATTATATTCAAAACACATTTCATGTATATGCTTGTTGTTGTTGTTTTTTTGTTTTTAATATTTAGTTTAGCGCTTAATTGAGCTCGGACATATTAGTTAAACTTTTCAAAGATATCTGAAATTTTGATTTTTTTCCTTATTCCTCTGACATGTATTGGCTTATAAATAGAAAATTTGGACTGTACGAGTACTTAGCATTAATTTTTGGTTAGATTGGCGCACATTTGGAGTTTGATTTCATTTTGATTTTTTTTTTTTTTGTTTTCTTAATTAAAACGCCCCTGCGGAGCTGGTTACACATTTTTATATTGCCACACCTCAACTACGTACGTATTTACAACAGTCAACCTTCTACTAACTAAATGTTTATGTATGACGTAAATACATGTACGTACATATATATCATGTTTGTATGTATATTAGTCTGTATGTGATTTAAAATTTTTTAAGTATTAAATTTAAGTAAAGTTACAAAACATATATTTACAGTTGAAATGCGTTAAATGCAACATTTTATTTTTCCTTTAACCAAAAGACCACACGTTATTACTGTTACCAATAACAATAATAAATAAATGCAATAAATTTACAAAGTGAACTGTCTTAGACGCTCGCCATAATTGAGCAATACAGCTGATTTGATTGACTGCGTGAAGAAGTTGCAAATTATTACCGTTTGTTGATTTAATTTTAATATTTTCTGCCTGTTATATACTAGTATATTTCTTAAATGCTGCATTTACAAGTGTATGTATGTGGGTGTTGGCTTGTGTGTAATATTACTTATCACTGTTGATTTGGCAAATGTCCTGGAATGTTTTATTGTTATAAAGAAATCTTCCTTATTAAATTATGAAAGTAGTTTTTTACTCGACTCAAATAATTGCATAGAATACACAGCGCACCTACGAAGTTCAATCTTTAATCATAACTTCACAAATACATAAGAAAATTTGAAAAATAAACTCTTTATCCAAAAATATTTATATTATTCACTACATTGTTACGTGGCAAAAAATGTTCATTATCGTAATTATACTCACTATCAGCATATTTATATTAGTAAAAACTTTGGCAATTCATAAAATGTTCGATATGTTTGTGTTGAAGTTTAAGACTTTCTTTCATTAGTCAACAGTAATGGAGTTTGATTTTGATTTTTAACGCTAGTACTAAATTGTAATCAATTTCTTATTAGCTATGCATATATGGTACACATATACTAAGTATATGCTTTTGTATGTAAAATTACATACTGTCATATATGTATAATAATATACATATGTATAATATATACTTGTATGTAGTTAAATGTGTGTATATATTTACAAAAATGTCGTTTTTTAAATTTCAAAGAATTTGACGACGTGCAACTGAAATGTCATCGTTCTTGAGTAGTAAATTTACTGAGCGCCATACACATTTTTAGAAATTTCCGTGTTATTCTGCTAAGTTTGGTAGAATAATATACAGAATCATTCAAAGAAGGTATTGTAGATAAAATCATTTAGAATTAAGAGGAAACTAAAAGACTTTCAAGTAATTTCATATTTTCTTCTTTTATTTGCTTTTATTCGCTTCTATTTGTTTCGGAGGCAAGTGGCACAACTACACATAAGATAGTATTCTGTTGGTTCTTAACGGATAACAATCGAAATTGTTAAGCAATTACAAACAAAATTGGTCAAACATGTTTGAGTTACGTAGAGAGATTATAGGTTATAACATGGAAGAAAAATGGAGCTACTGTGTTTCTAGTATTTTTCTTCTATGTCATAGTTCACAATTGTTAGAATAGTTACAGATTCCTTTTTTACTCTATTTTATTAAACTCAAAACTCAGCGTGAATAGTTCAAGAGAGTTTATTGAAGATTTTATTAATTGCTGGAGGAGGAAATTGCATGTTACGAACTTGTGCAAATACAATACAGAGTATCTCATAAAGTATAGGAACTATTTTGTTGCCAATAAAATTTAAAGGACCTTCTCCGAGATTCTAAATAATTCACACGGTAATACCGAATTGCACGAATTTTGCTTTCAATGACTTTTTGGTGGCTTTCGGCCGAACGTTATTGGTCACTGGAAGCAAATTCAGCGACAAAAAGCAACTTCCGTGAATATTAGGCCAATTTTGAAAAATTGGAAAATCACTATAAACTTCGATAAACACTCGTCGGTTGCCACTATGGTATGTTGTGTAATAAAATCATAATCAGTTTTTGGACTGGCTGATACTAGCAAACACACAAATAAGATATGTTTTCAGAAGATTGTTGCGAATGTTAGCTGCTCGCTAATTTTTACGTTTACTCGAAATAAGTGAAGATAGGGAAATTATTAATAAACTCAGTCAAATCGAATTCAGCACTACTCTCAAGGGTCGGAGATATTTTCCTTGTGTAACTTTGTAATAAACTTTTAATTTTCGAATGAACACTTACAAATTCCCTCAATTGGCTCCGTCCACATTTCGTTGCACCTCACCGCCTCTTAACAAATATAACAATTCTATTTTTGTTTAATTTTTATTTTTTGCTAACTAATTACATTTAACAGTAATTTGTATGTTATGTATGTAAATGTTCATTGTTCATTTAGACTAGACATTGAGTCTAATTCTAGCTTTATGGTAATTGAATTACAACTAGTTTAAATGTTTTCCATTCATTTTAAATAAATTTAATAAAAATTCAGTAGTTGCTTTTCATTTATATTCACATATACATACTTATAAGCATTTGCGCTTTTTCCAACTGATTTCGAATTGATCTTACACGTTTGCAAACACACACCAACATTTAAATCACATTCACTCACACACACCGGTACACCTATACTATAAACTCACAAGCGTGCACTTTTGATTTGTATTCTCCATATTATACATAATTTTAATTTTGGTCATTTCACATTTTTCAAAAAATTTTGCTTTAAATAATTAATTTGTTGGATTTTCATTTACTGCATTTTATTTACGCAAATTGGTTTCAAAGGAAGTTTTCAATTTTTTTTTGCCGTAATTGTAATTTGAAATCCAAAGCGTCATCGGCAGCAGTTTCCATTCGACTGCTGTCCTTCGAATTTATTGAAATTAAATTTACACTTTTCATTTTTGTCCTTCTTTCGCTTGTTCTTGTATTTGGCCAATAGCTCAGTTGCATGGCTCGTTACCCTGCAGCAT
Source organism: Bactrocera neohumeralis (assembly GCF_024586455.1). Lineage (NCBI taxonomy): Eukaryota > Metazoa > Arthropoda > Insecta > Diptera > Tephritidae > Bactrocera > Bactrocera neohumeralis. Next base: position 34,107,339 of record NC_065920.1, read on the forward strand.
TGCGACGCGACAGTCCAGTTATGGTAGAGAAGCCTTTTTTTCGCTTACACTTCTTTCACCGCTGCGCAGCGCAGTTACCTCACAGCCAGCAATCGTTTAATTGGCAATGCGGCGGCGACAGCTGTGACAACATCGGCGGAATCCACTGCATCCGCGTCGCAATGAGCAGCGGCGAAAGTGGCATATGTCGCCGCGGCGGATGTTGTTGTCATCGCTGTCAATGCCGGCAGCATTTCCGCACATAAATTAACAAATTCCAATTCGTACGCGCTTTTGCATTTCCGTGCCACGCCTTCATTGTTCTCATTAACATGCCAATGCTGTCGGCACACTTGATTCTCCGCTGGTTGTTGTTGCCAGTGTTGGCTATGTTGTTGTTGCTGCTGCTGGCGCTGGCTTTGGAACAGTGGTATTATAGCTTGGTATTCTGTGCTCATCAACTGATTGATTTCGCCGGCAACAATTCGTTTTACAAGCTGTTGCTGCTGCTGCTGCCATTGCATTAATTGCTTCTCCGTCTTTCGTTGTTGTTGTTCATGTCGCTCTTGCTGCGTTGTTACTTGTTCATTTTGCTGTTCCGCGCAGTTTTCGATGTCTTTTCGTTTTTGTTGTTGTTGTTGCTGTTGCATACAATTGTCGTGCAGGCGCAGCGTTGGCTGCTTGGTGAACAACTGCTGCCACATGTGCAACTGTTCGAGGCAGCCGCTGGCAACGGCCGTCGCCACCAGCAGCAACAGCAACAAACTGGGCGCATGCGCCACTAGATGTGAGTCCGTTTTGCTGGCTGCATTTGGTTGAATGAAAAACGATAAGATTTTGGTAACAAATATTTCCCGGAGTGACATACCTTGCACTGGATCGGCGCGCGAATTGCTGGCGTAAACGGTTTCGCGCGACTCTAAGACGGGCGCTTTTTGCGGGCGATCGCCCTCGACGGACTCTTCGTTGCTGCGCCAATACAAAGTGGACAGCGATGCAACGCACTAAAATGAAAAGCGCAAAAAAAACAATGTTAAAATTTTTTCACATATACTGTTTATGGAGGTATTTATATACTTAGATGTTTTTATTGTAGGAAAATTGGGTCGTATTTATAAGATAAATTGAGGGTGGTAAAACGACTAATAAAACCTGTTTCTTTCCACGATCAATAAAGTAATATTTCTTAAAATACCAGAAAACCAAGTTAATCTTGAGTGCACCGAAGAAAGACCACCTAAAAAAGTTTCCATATAAGAACTTGATTCTGATTGTTCCTACATTTCGCGATAAGTAGAGAACGTGTGCAAAATTTCAGATCAATAGCTCAAAAACCTGAGATTATAATCTACGTATACACAACCGAGTAGACGGATATGGATAAGTCAACTCAGCCCGTGACACTGATCTTGTAAGGAGTGATCCATTTTGAGGTTCCCTACTTTTTTTGCAGAAACTCTCCACGAGTTTTGTGTACACTTTCAGCTATGGCTACTATATTTTCATCACTGCGTGCTGAGCGTGGTCTATTCGGCCGAATATTATTCAATAATGAATGCAGGGTCTCAAGATGGGGGATGGTGTTTCGAATAGTATGCTCAGTAAGCCGATTATTTTGACTGTAAACGAGAATTTTTGTAATAAAATAAAGTTGAACGATTTACAAATGTTATTGAGGCGAAAGTATTTCCATTATGAGACGGCTATTGAAAAAAATATACATCTATATTTTATAGAGTCTCAACGTTTTCTTCTGGGCGTTACAATCTTAAAAAATAAAAGACTTGATTATTTCTTTGTAACAAAATCGTTACTACTCAAAAGCAACTCTTTTATATCAGTTTATGAGGTATTAATCACGTTTGTCGAAATCGTCGATATCGAACCACTATAGAATATATCGCAGCCACACAAACTGATCGATGAAAACCAAATCAAAACTTATTCGACTATATATCTTTAAGAAGTTAACCATAGAGTACTGTTCAAAGCACAAATTTTTCAGATCTAGTAAAATATTTTCAGTTTGTAGAAAAACACTGGCCGCTAGATTTACTTCAGTTGTTAAGGGTATTTGTTATAGCTACGGTGCAGCTAGCGTTGTCAAGTTTTCCTACTTTGTTTCATTTGCCGATAATTAAATGTTACTCTGCTATACGCAGCGAAGACGAATTCAACAAATTATTGCTCATCAAGGTCGGTAGTTTCGGTCATGTACTATAACAATCTAGCCTCTAACATTTATTTAAAAAATGTACCAACCTTTAGTTTCATATCGCTGTTTCGAAAATGATGCTGTTCAACTCGAAACTGCAAGCCTAAGATGGAAGTTTCCAAGCCTTCACGTCCAGATATAACTGAGGGATATTTTCTCAAAGTACGCGGTTCAACTGGTTCACCATTAACGAACCATGACAGATCAACGGCTGGCTTTGAGCGGCCAACTGTACAGTTTACGCGCACCCAGTCGCCGACTTGGTAGCGTGGACGGCCACCAGTAATTTTCGGTGGGCCCTGATCAGGTAGAGCTTAAAATAAAATAAGTGAAATATATCATAACAATTAAAATATTAAATGTGATTTGTAAATTAAGATTTGGACTTGATTATTATCAAAGTTTTCTTGGAATAAAAATTTGGAGTTATTATTAACGGCGCTTAAATATTTTGATACCTGTTCATGAAGTTTCGAAACCTTCAAATTCCTTCAATATACTGCACTTTCCCCATGTAAATAAAAATAACAGAACTATTGTCCCTTCGTGACCATTAATTTGAGACCAATAAGGCAATTCCATAAAACATTGACAGTATTATATAGAAATATATATGTGTACATGAATGCCTTAATAATAATAACGTCTTTGAATTATCATTTTCTATTTCCACTCGATTCGACGCAATGTGAATTTGCACAAACACTTACCTCATCACCCGCTTTTGCTCCGTTTTCAACGCGTAGAAAAACTGCAGGTGGAATTGAAAAACTAAAAAATTGCACGGAAAATTGGTGAATGAGCAGAGTAAAAATAAATTGGCTCACCACCAGACGAATTGAGTTACAGCCAAGCAATTGGTAAAACCACAGACGGACAAAAACGCGCTGGCGGAATAGTGGAAGAAAAAATTAAAGCATATTTTCAAAGCTACACGAATCATTTGCGTTTTGCGCGCTAAACTATAAATTGGTGTGAAAAGCTGCACAATTTGAGCAAATAACTGTTAATTACGCTAGATTAACGAATAAATTGGCTAGTGATTTAAAAAGGTTGTGCAACTAAAATATATCAGGACAAATTGGGCCATGATAAAAACATTTTTATGAATTACGAGAAATGTGATAATATCGAATGGCTACGACGGCTTTTATACTTGATATTATTTAACAAAACAATATTCTGATTACCCGTGAAATACAAAGGTTAACCTACTTTAAATTATTGTGAATATCCTAAATCATCAGAATCTTAACCATCCCATTTGCCGTTAAATGTTTTATATAAATTATTGTAAATATTTACTTAAATATATTTTTCAAATCAATTTGTACTTACAGACCACAACCATATCGCCATGTTCAGTGACTGTCTGAAAAGAAGGCGCTTCACCGGAAACTTCACAGCGGAAGCGACCCGCCGACTGTAGGTTGACATTGTGCAGCGTAACTATGGCATCGCTGGAGTTGTGAATCTGGAAAATGCAAGTAATTTCCATTGAAAATCATATAAACATATTTAGGCAGCAAAAATAAAAAAAAGTACCGTAAATACATAAAAAGCAGTCAATATAAAGTTGCCAAAAATATATCCATATAAAAATTTCTTGTTTGCGCTACCACACGACACGGGGCGTATGAGTAACTTTTGTTGGGAAGCTAATGTAAATTTAGTTCCAAATTGCCCGCATGTAAAATTTAGCCTGCTGACTAAACTTTGCTACTAAATTGACAGTCAAAACGTGCTTTTTATATAAACATGTCAGTCTACACAGTTGTGGGCATGAAAATGTAATGATGAAATTATATGATTTCTTAAAGGTTCTTTTTCTAAAACTTTGGTTTTTTACATTGTTTTTGAGTGGTAGAAGTACATTATACTCGTATGTCCCAGAGTGAAGTTATCGCATGGAACGCTATCAATTCTGGTAAGAAATATTATTAGTTACATACAAATATATGTAGGAAGGGAACACAGGAGCGGACAGAAATACTAATAATTACATCCCAGACGTATTGACCGAACTTGACGAAACTAATGAAACGAGCCCTAACACGTACAACAACAGATGACAACGATGCAGCTGAAGTTGATCAGCGCCGCGAGCAAGTCGCAATTTTAAGAAAAATTAAATGTTAAATAAAAATCATTTAAACTAAAACTTTGTAAATGTGAATTAAAATAAAATAAAGACAAAGTGTATTGTATATAAACAAACATTGCCTGCATATATTACACATATTTGATAAATATAAAATACCAAAAAAAAACTATAGCTAACTTATTAATTGGCTTGTTTTAGCTCAGAAAGATAGAACAGGTTGCAGCCTACATTGATTACGGTGGCATTGAAAATAAAGGATGAATTGCAATCTTAGGGGAAGAAAATCGAGTTGTTGGTATTGACTGTAGACTGTAGTCTTTAGAGTTTGCAGTTAATGCGTGGAAATGAAGAGGACGTAAACATGATTTCAGTTCCTTAGGAATATACCGATGCTTCTTAAAACTCTGTTGTAGAAAGTGTAGTGGATATCAAATGAAACTTCTGGAAAAAATTAATTGCGATATTATTTGGACAAAAATGTAATTTTCTTAAGACAATAAGAGAGGAAAATATAAGCAGTTTGTTTAAAAAAAAAATAGAAATACAAATCTTTCCAGGAGTGGCTAACTTTTATCATTTAAATGTACTAAACTGCAGTCTTTTTTCTTCATAAAGTACAAAAATAAAGCAAAATCGATAGACTTTTCAATAAGATCATGCTGCCAAGTTAATTTGTAACTTTCTCTATCTCCTTTTCTTGTCTAAAGTTTATGAAATAACCAGTGACTTGCAATCTTTCATTATTGAAGAATTGAAAAGTTTAAATGCATTGCAGCTTGTATACATTATAAATGTGACACCGTATGTCTACTTCTACCTGTGACAAAGAGATTGATTTCAAGACTGAATGAAGAATAGATTAATAGGGGTTAGGGCTACTGTCTGACTTTAAGCATTTATGGACACAATTTTACAGAGGCTAAATTTTACATGCGGTCAATTTGGAACTAAATTCCCAACTAAAGTTACTCATACTCGTACACCTCGTGTCGTGTGGCTACCACAAACAAGAAATTTTTAAATGGTATTTTCAGAGTATCATATTTCGAGAAATTCTCTGCAGAGTAAAATATGTTGATACGATTTACTGGAATATGGGAAAAATACTGAAGTACGGTGATATTTTGCTAATTTTCAAACAAAGATTGGCACATGTATATACAGGTATGTACATATATGTATATTTTTTTACCAGAGGACATCTAATTTACAGAGCTATAAATGAATTGCTCATCGCAATATTTTATAAATGGCGGCAAGTGCAATATAAGTATACAATTGCAGATTATTTTACTTAAATCCAAATTGTTTTAATTTAGCAAACAAACTATTACGGCAACTTAAGGAAAAATCTTGCTGTATTTCTATTATTTCTCTGAACTTTGTATTAATTATTCAAATCAGATCTTGCTTCGTTCAATATATTGTTTGTCAAAGGTTTGGGGAGTGGAAGAAATTGACACTGCATTTACTAGAGAATCTACTACCTAGTTATGAAATAGTATTCGTACTTATTAAAAGCCTATCAGGTAATACTTTAAGGAGTGGCATTTACAAAATTCAGTTAGAAACTCTTATGGTAATATTACCGGCTTCGAAATGTTGTTTGAAGAGGGCGTGGATTTTGAAGGATGGATAGTCACTCAATGCTCCCAACTCTGCTCACTGAATTTTTGTGGAAATTAGTATATCTATAAGGAGGGTTTTGTTGATTTAAAGGGAAGCTATTGGATCGGTTTGGAAAAACTATACGCGCTCACTAGTAGCTGTGAACAGGAGTTGAATATTTAAACAAGAACTCAAAATGACACAGAATAATGTGCAAAATATGCAGAATTATACACATTTTGCCTATCAGGGTTTGCGTTGGCCTATCTTTTAATTTTTCAGCCATGAAAATGAATTGTACGGAGATAATAATGCCGGAGCCTTTGACTACACTTGGATAAGGATGAATCGTCATCGTTTGCGCAAATGATGATGCGGCCATCCCCTACTTACATAGACGGTGATGTTGAGAAATTCAAATCGATGTGTTTAACCGATATTCATATTAGTTATATATGAATTTGCTTTTATTATTTACTGAATAATGGTTATAAATTTCTGAATATTGTAAGTTTTTCAATTTTTATACACATTTTGCAGGAAGTATAGTAGTATAATTAATAATGAATGAAACATTATGGAGATATTTCTTGGAATAGTGTAGTTAGAACATTTTGAAAAAGTGTGTGCAGCCTAGACTACTAAAAAATTAAAAGTTATGTTTCCCAAAATTTTAAAGCTCTATCTTCTAAACTCAAGATCCCGCAAAGTGAATTCTTCGCAAAATAGCTTAACAAAATGTTTTATAAGATCTGTTTGCCAGACTGACGTACTTAACGATATTCCAGCCTCTATTTAATAGAGTTATCAAAATTTTTGTAAAATCTCCTGAATTTTATGTACAATTTAATATTATTGTAGTTTCTTATTTTTGTCCTGTACTCGTATATTCGAATTTTACTTTGAGTGAATAAAGTCACGACTTTAGATTATTTCCACGACTGTATGTGTATTGGGACTTATCAGGTTGTGCGTGTCTACTGAGAAAAGTTTTATTATGTTTACATAGTCTTTTGTATGCTGATCTATTAGAGCGTGATTTAGTTATTTTGTATCTACTCCTGCTACTCCGCAGCGTTTATGTATTTATATTTCCTGAAACGAACGTTGCAACAACTCGACACGTTCACTTTGAAGTCCATGCACCGCAATCAGAAAATTTATTACTAATTTACTTGAAAGTGAAGTCGGCTAAGAAACTCCGACCGAAATGCGCTGAACTTTAACCACAACAGTTGCAGCTGTGAACTACTAGCCTTACGTGTATGTATGTTGTGCATACATTGGCAGGCATGTAGCAGGTATGCAATGTACATTTTTATAACGGAGTTTGGCAAACATTTTTCTATGTCTATTTCTTGGAAGCATGTACGCAAATATTACAGAACTACTTGGAGCGCCAGTGTACTTTTTGCCAAATGTGCTGTGTATAGAAGCAGACTAACAACCGCATTTACCTTACATGCCGAGTTGTTGCAGGTTAGTTCGTGGAATTGTGTGTGCAACTTTTCATGGCAAGCGCATGTTTGCTTACCCACTCTCCTTGCTCTCTTTACAGGAGTTGTGCTGCAGTTTATCTAAAGTCACTGCCGCATGAAACAGCTTCTCGTCCATACTTTTCGTTTTAGTGCAACAAGGCTACTACTAAAAGCGACCACCAATTGGCTGCCAAATTACGCTCTTTACACTTTTTTATCTCTTTGGCACTCACGTTTGCGCTTCGCTTTTACCGAAATTTATCGCTTTCAGTTGGCTGTATACGTACACGCACAAAAAGCGCAAAGTTTCTCCTACACCCCATTGACTTGGAAGCGAGTATGGACGGCGTACGCTGTGCTGCATTATGTTCACCTCAGACGCGTTCACGGATCCTTTACCAACAAAAATGCAAAGTAATACAAGCAGAAAGCAAAACTTATTTGCGTGCACTTTCGCTTTTTCTGCTACGCACGCGCCCACAAACATACACACGGCACACTACCAAGGCAGCTGACATACTCGGCTGTCTTTAGGAATGCAGAATGCAGGTGCAATGCAAACATGACTGAAATTTATACACAAAAGTTTTGCATACAATCGATGATCGTGCAATCGCTGTTAGACATGTCGCCTGCTACAATGCCCCGCACTCTAACACACCTGCACACCCACGCAGAGCTGAAGGCTTGGTAACGCGTGAATTTATGATTTTGTGTGAGTGAGTTTAAATTTCGGCGAAAAGTTGTGTGCTGCTTTTGTGCTGCACTTAACTCTCCACACATACAATAAATGCATATGGGTGCACGCACGTACGCGCCTGTAAGTGCCGTTACGACTGCAGCTATTTTTCACTCACCTCAACTGCTACACCCGGCAGCAGAAACGTTTGTGCTGGTGGCATGTCTCGTGGCACGTATCGATAGAATTCGTTGCCGTCCTTGTACCACTTCACCGAGTACAGCGACTCACCGTCCAAATCATAGAGGCATTCCAGTTGTGCTGATGAACCCTTAACCACGTAATTTGGTATTCGCACTTCGACCAGCCGCAAACTTTGTGTGTAATCTGCAAATGAAACGAGCGCCGAGAAGATGGCAGCAAAGAGAAGAAAAGATGGAAAAGTGTGAGTAAAGTGAGTATGCAGAAATTGGTGAGATAATTTCAGACAGAATTTCGTAATAATAAGTAAAGTAAAGATTTAATTATCACGTAGTCGCAGTCATTTGTGGATTCAGTATAAAACAATAAGTGTATAATTAATGGAATTAAAATTTTTGGTTGACAAAAAGGTCTTTAATTAAACTTAAAAAATTAACTCAAAGTGATCAGTAAAATTTTACCTTCCAAAATATTTGGCAGAATTGTAATTAAAAATTGCAATATTCTCAGACTATAGGATTAAGCTATGTATTTGTACCCAAGTGTTCGATAAAGTTTATAAGAATAACAAAATGAAACAGAATATATTAAGGCAATACGATATCAGATGTTCTGAGAATTTAAGCCACTAAAGTAAACTATATGGACAAAAGATTTCGAAACCAGCTTAAAAATCAGACAATACTCATGCTTCCAAAATTGCTTTAATCAGAACCGTAACGAACTTAAAAACTTATTATTCAACATTTCTTCGATTTAAAGCGTTCAAATTTTAAGCAGCTATTCTAGCCTATAACTTTCTACCGTTGCTTTAATAGTTCTCTAATTACCTACCTTTTTTAATGAATTCATGTTTTTCGATCGCGACGTTCTATCGACCTTTTCGTTTATCCCTAGCTTTTAAGGAGATTTAAGGGGTCATCTGTTGGCATTATTCAGCATCTACTTTTTTAATTCTCTAAAACTATTTTCGAATACAGAGTTTGGATTTACTGGTTGGCATATTTATATTTGATTTTGGTCAGATGGTTGCTGTGTAGCAACAACGTTTTATAAAAACCGTATTACAAGTCAAATTTCGCTCCTATTTTACTGTTATAATCTGTTGCTACATATTATTATACTAGCAGTTTTTTTCATTTAACGGTTGTTGTACCACCTAAAACTATTCGAGATAGATATAGAGTTATATATATATGATCAAGATAACGAGAGAAGTTTAAGTCCGGGTGACTGTCTGTCTGTCCGTCCGTCTTTGCAAGCTGTAACTTGAGTAAAAATTGAGATATCTTGATGAAAAAAATTAAGAGTTCGTAAATGGGCGCAATCAAATAAATTTTACCTTCGAGATTTTATAAAAGGGCTTTATTGGAGTCGGTGTGAAAGTTGGACGTTGGGTGGGTACCGCTCATTTTTTGGTGAAACCCCATATCTCAAGATCCGACTGACCGATTTCGACAAAATTTTGTACGTTGCATCACTTTTATATTATTATGTCACAGCATGAAAATGGGTAAAATCGGACGACAACCATGCCTACGTCCCACATAGCACAATTTTAAATCCCACTTGATTCTTTAGCTTTCCAGTACACAAATATTTTAGTGTATGCCAACTTATGACCTAAAATTTTTCAAATCCAAGAAAAACTGTTCAAGCCGCTAGGTACCCAATATTTGAACCCTAGTACCTAAATTTGACTTTTGATTGAAAATATCGGTCAATGTGTGAGATATATAATTTATATTTAGGGATAATCCTTCACTATCATTAGTTTGTCTGTGTGTCAAACATGGGTGGAATCGGTCTAATACTTCTCTTAGCCCTCATATAAGTACCAAATATAAAGATTTTCGAACTTCATGGATTTTAGTTTTTCTAACAAACCGTATGTGTCTGGCAGTGTATGTTGACGTTTTTCACCTTACAGTTTTTCCCTGACTCTGATTCTTGGATGTTGCAAAAGTATAAAATATTCCGAACTTAGCCCTGCCTTAATTGTTTTTCATTACGTGTTTCGTTAATATAAATGAATGTTGGCTTTAGACGGACACAGACTAAACGAACCAAAAGTCGACAATTTTTTTCAAATTAATTCACCTTAGTGCCCAATGGACAGGTCCATCTATTGATGGTTTCAAGTACTCTGTGTTGTACCGTATTACTTAACACTTGGAAGAATCGAATTGGAGTATGGAACAAAAAAGTGGGAAAGTAAACAAAGCATGCTTCTAGTAGTCACCATTGGCGTTTGCGGTAAAATTGGCTACTTATTCACATTTAAGAATGTATGGAACAATTATATCTTCAGCATACAAACCTTAACAGGCTTTGATTTTTTCTAGGTGCAAGAGAACCTGTATTGTTCTCAGTGAACAGTTTAAATACGGCGTATTATTTATGTATACGATTAGTCAGAAATATGCCTATTCGCTTGAAATGATAAGATGGCAAAAATAAAAAAAAAATGTGCTAGTTTTTTTCACAATGTTCAGTTTTGCAAGGTAATTTCCCATGCTATACTAACATAAATATCAAACATATGACTTTGACAGCTGGTTTGCATGCTAATCCACTAAGAATGTCTGTACCTTTAACTGCATTAAATAAAATCATGAGTTTACCTGCAATTATATTACAAACCTGCACACCATACTTATTGCTTATGCACATGAACTATCTTTTTTGGTAATAAACCAAATAAAATAAATTATATTTTCCCTGTGCATTACAGCAAATTAGTACAACTGCATCTAAAGTAAATAAGCAATTGCAACTGATACAGATCAAAATGCTATTACTTGCACACACATGTGGGAAATATGTAAATGTTGCACGCATCATTTAATAAATAAACACTAAATTTGTCGGGCATTGATTTAAGGTAAACGCGTAATTGCGACAATATATTTTACCTCCTATCTGCCATATTTATTGAATATAACTGTACATCATCGATGGGTAAACAACAATATGCAAATAAATGCTGGATATTTACATAACTTCGCTGCAAATGTAAAAACCGATTGAATTGGAGATAAAACAATTTTGTAATCAATATACAAGTTTATAGTTGATTTTAAATAAAGCAAATCAAAAAAGTTTATTTCAATTTTATGTTTTTATTATAACAACGGCAATTAGGAAACAGTTTTTAAGCTATTATTAAGTGAACAATTTGATTTTGGATTACCAAATTTTCGTGAGGTACAATGTAGCAAAATAGATGAAAAGTACACTTTAATATCTGAGAACATACATGTCCATATTGGACTAACTAATAAAACTTGGGCAATTTGAAGAAAAAGCTTATACCATAGATTTACTAGAGGAAGCTAGAAAACCAAAATTTTCTATCCACATTGGTATATTCCATTTTCCTAATCGAATCGTTTCCTTTTTGCATATTTTGTAATATTTATTGACGCAAGTTTATTTTATTATAACAGTACTAACTAAAAACAATTATAACGTTATTAATTTAAGAAAAGTAAAAGTTGTCTACTGTGTATACGAATATTAAATAAATTTATTGCATTGGTTAGTAGTTCAATTAGCAGTTATGCTAAAGTAAATGTTGAACTTTTTGACTTATGTTAACGAACTTATATCATAAATTAGGTGACTTTTATTTACCAATCCAGTGATCGAATACGAGAGATGAGCTCCAATTCAAATTGGAAAATGTTCATAGAACAGATAAAAGAATGTCAAGTGACATTGATGAAGTCCATCTTTGATGCAAGGAAAAGATATTTGCAATATAATAAAAAATAAAAATAATTTAAGCATATGGCAACTATATAATTTCATTAACCAATATCAATTGTGAGGTATCTGTATATCTAAAATTCAAAATTTTAATTGACACTTGCTTTAAATGTGTATTTATAATGACTAAAAATATTTTATAGGTATATTGCATTTGTACATATTGAGAACTCTCACTTACATATATGTGAGAGGATTATAACACCTACTAAATATTTCTTCTATATTAGGAGAGTGTGGACGAGTTTTGCTTGCAACCATTGAATGATTTGGATATTATTAGTTTTCAAACCATTTTTGTACTCTGAGAAATAATTTATAATGTTTTATTAACTGATATTTCCATAAAATAACCTACTATTAAAATCATTTAGAGTTACTTTGAGGAAAAACATAATAGAGTTTATCCGGAAAAAACAAGATATTAGTATTATATACGTGGCAGTATTACTCCGAGTAAAGAAAAGTTGTATAAATATAGTACATGTATATATAATACACCTTGGTTTGCTGAAAGAGGTGATCGAAACTCGAGTAACACCTAATCACAAGCAACCGAAATTAAGTCATTATTTGCCTCATTGTACTCAGAAGCATGGCATAAGTTCATGACAGTAGTAAATCGGATTGAATAACTTTTTAGGAAAGAAGTATAATATTTTTTAGGTTAAAAATCTAAGCTAAAGCAATTAATTATTACAAAAATTAAATAAAATTGCAAATGTAAGCACTGTAACTATATTCTTAAGTGTTCACTCTTTTAATTCAATTAGTATTGTATTATATCTGATTTTAATTTCATTCAATGGTAAAATTAGAAATAATTCTACGTTCAATTAATGGTTTAAGTATGCTTTCATAAAGAGTAAATATTTATTTTGCATTTCAAATATTTTCTGTAATCATCCTTTATTTTCATAATTTACACAATACACATGCAAATGCACATATCGACATCTAACCAGTATTAGTGCTTATTGAGAAATTCGATCGAATTCCGTTTTATACTGTTATCAATTGTACGGATATAATGCTTTCAAGTAATGAAAGATAAGAAGAGATAATTGCTTTCATTTGCTACAAGAAACTAGTTATTCATAATTTGACGCTAATCAAGAATATATTAATTTAGAGCTAATTCAATTGAATTCACTCAAAGACTAATTGACATTCATAGAATTAGCTTTGAATAGATTTGCGGTATGTATGTATATACTTTTTGATATTCCATTTATAGATGTAACGATAAAATAAAGGTACATTTTATATAATAACCACATCAATACATTCATTCAATTATTGTGATGAAAAAAGAGTTGATACCTTTACTTTAGGGAAAATTTCCCAACTATTACCTATAGAAATTAAATAAAAGTACATTAAAGGTCACAGGAGTGATTCATTATGAATTTGGACAGAGATAAATATTTTTCGTTTTCTCACTACCAGCATCCTCCATGGATATTAGAAATTTTTTGTGAGATTTGAAGAATTGTTTTCCCGCTAAGGCAAGTAACTAGTGATTATGTACATATGTATATGTATATAACTATTTTTTTGACATTCAGAATATCATACTGACTTTTAACTTTTTCAAAGCCTACGTCAAAATTAATATAATACAACGATTTACAATTAGGTACTCACTAGAGCTCATTTTTTCAATTCTAAACTTTTAGTTATCGCCAGCGTTTTTTGCCCAAAGGTAGTTAGTTATTATATAAATATGTCTCCATTTCTCGCTTACGTCACTTTTTTATATGGAGACCTAACGGCTATCAAAATATTCAACTATTATTTGAATTGTGAAGTTTGAAAATGGCAACGAGTTGGAGTTGTGATATCTTTCTCATCGGTTCCTTCCAACAGATTACATACTCTCTATGTCGAAAATATTTTTTTTTCATATGAATTGAAAGCAGATTTGTCCGTAGTCTATGAATGCCAGTACGTGCTATTGGAATTACCTTGACATTAACAAAAACGTCACAATTCTTATGGAAAAACCAAGGCCAATGAACTAACAACGATATAAAATTAGCTCTCATTTTTTCTGTATAGAATTACTCAATTTTTCTCACAAACAATAAAAGTAGCTCTTAAACAGCACCAAAGTTTCTTACACTTTTGCACTTCTATTCTCAATCTCCTTGATTAAGTAGGAAAGAATTCGCTAACACCTACAAATCAATATGACACGTGGCAAACAAAAGCGACAAAACAAACGACAAGAAAAATGTGTGTAAGCCTAATATTATTCGTGAGATCTTAACTGACATCCGTAGCACAGAACTGACTATATTTAGTAACTGCCTACGAGTTCTTTATTCTTTTTGTTCTTCCATTAAATACATTTGTAGGCTAACTTTAACGTAACGTCATCGTTAGGAGGCGGACAATCATTATGCTGTTGCAGTTGTAATGAATATTAAAGAAAACCCATCAACGTTTTGCCGGAAATTTCCAGAAAAGGCGGAAGTGAAAGCGCCAGCGCAATATGCGTAAGAAATTTTATAGGTTATGTCAGTACTCTATAAGTACTTTACGAGTCGAATAAATCAAAGAAGAAATCAATAGTGTGGGTAATATCTAGGTGTTAAGAGGCGGCTGAAAATAATACGATCATGTAGGATCAATCAGCAATTATTATAAAGAAAGGACCTAGTAATTGAACTACATCTGGTATTGCAAAGAACCAAAACTGGTGTATGCGTGGCTTATTGGTAGATTAATCTAACCTAATCTATTATATAAAAAGATATGATTTGTTATTTGTACCATAGCATCTCAATTTGAGAATAAATATGAATATTAAGTCTGTAACTTAAACTATGTGACTCTCGATGCCCTAACCTTATACACTTATAACTAATGTATGTATTTTGATGATATCACGTTTAACTATGTTTTTTAGCAAATTTGATAAATAGGCAAGAGTGCCCAGATCATAAATATTTCCCAGGTGGGAATCAGCTTTAAATTTAACCCCCCAATGGTTACAGCTTCTATTACTTACATTATTTATAAGCTGTAATATCTGATAAATAATTTTTGATTAGCAGTTGAAATACTTGTTGCTAAGTTAAAAATGTATCAAAAATTGTTTCTCGTATTCCAGGGCTTGTTTCAATTCGTGTCACATACGCTGTTCCCAGCTGCAGAGAGACAAAGCTAATAGTTGCGATTATTCACATGACAAACATTTTTAACACACTTTTCTGTTTACTAGAATAGACAAAACTTTCTTTTCGAAATAAAACCCTGCAAATGGAAAATAAAAGCTTAAAGCTGGATACACTCGTATATCGTGATGGACATGTGAAATAGAACAAGCCGTTGAAATATGCACGAACACCCACTAAATCTACGTTTTCCAGCCAAGCACGAATAAATATAAATACGAGTATAATATACACTCTGAGCGGTGAGTGGTAAGTGTCGCCAGTGAGTCAAAGGGGTTATGTACTCACTTATTCCACGATAATAGAAAACCAATATATTAGTGTGCAATGGATATTAGTGTACCATATATTAGAGTTCTCGTTCGTTGTGGGGATAAATGTTGATGTGCTTACCGTGAAAGCTACACATTTTCTATCATTATAGAATAAAGCTCTTACTGAAAGCATAAATAACCCAGTACAGTATGTATGCAGTAAGTTTGTATGTTTAGCTCACTCGGATATAATAAACTATCTGACCAGTTGTGAGATCATTAGTTTACATAGTTCGGGACATGTGAAAAAATAATTTAAATTGTATATGAGTATATATCTGATTATATATCGAAATCCCGTATCATATAGATCGGAACAAGTGATGAATCTCTGAATAAATATTACATAGGCACATATAGAGTTCCTAATAAGAATTTATATAGACTCTACACACATATGCAAATGAAATTGAAATTGTTACTGTCGAGATATTTGTTTGAAGTCCTATGAACATGTGAATATCTTCAATTGCGCTTCACTTCTCGAAACGTTTCTAACCTTTGTAACTTTTTGTATACGAGTAATGAGAATTGCAATTTCCTCACAGAGCTGTGGCCACTACTGTCTTCATTCTCTCTATAGCAATTCTTGAGTCTTCACGTATGGTTTATCGCTGATTTTACTGCTTGGTTAAGTAACAAAGTAATACATTTATATGCTTGTGTTGATGTTGCTCCATGTGGTTGCATTATCAGTGAGAACGTATTACGTAAAGAGTTCACGCTTAGTGTAAATGTAACATATTTCTGCCTCAAGCGCAGCATTTGGGGAATAGAGCGAGCACACACGTACACAAACGCGCATACATACACACTAATACAAATGTGCATCCATTATTATGCTTGCCGGCGCTCCATTTGTATTTATATTTACATATGTACATACATATATACATAAATGTACATATATACATGTGTGTGTGTACCGACGGCGGATGACCTGTGGCAATTTGCTCTGAGATAACAATAAAATGCAAAAGATATTAGCAATGGCAGTGGCAATGCCACCAATGGCCATGCAGCGTACACAAGGCGCTACAATAAACACACGTCCGCACATATTTATACAAATATATATTCTCAACTCTGCTCCTGCTTGTTAGTCTGTGCGTTAAGCATACATATAGGCGAATATGCAAGTAACTAAGTGTTTTTGCGGCCTTGCGGTCCTGTGGCCACTGAGTAACAACATGTGGGAAAAATAAAAATTAATTTATTATCAGTGGGACGCATAAAGTTGAAAGATTTGTGGTTCAATTATATGATATTGCAAGTAAAGCGCAGGATACGAAAAGCGCTCAAAGTGTGCTCCCTTCGCATAACGGCATTAGTAGTCGCGCTATGTCGGTTGAATGTGTTAAATATATGTGCGCATAAACACACTTATGGGTACTAATCTGCCCTCATTTGTTGTTACTATACTATGCTACTCTGTGCAAAGATGTATGGCAAAGTGTGTGCACGAAGAGAAGCTTTAGAAGTGACGCTTTGTTTTATTAAAGATGAAACTCTTTTGTACATAGTTAATATTTATATGAGAATAAGTGGTACAAGATATTCATAAACACTTTGTGAAAGCTTACATGTAACCAATCTCTTATAACGAAATACCGTACAAAATAATGACATCGTTCATGTACCTTTATACGGATCGGTTCAGATCTTCTTCTATTATTTTTTTATATCAATCTCAAGGCGTAATTCAAACAGATTTCGGAATGTAAAAAAATTATAGCCAAAATTATTCAATTCGTACTGCATTATTGCTATTGTTATCTCTTTTTTGCTTGGATGAATCTGCTCCATTTCTCGTATCCATAGCTAATTTTCGGGTATGCTATGATATATTTGGGTAGTGATTTTTGTTCTTCCAATGTTTAATAATACTATAGTGCTTCAAAGAAATGTCTTTCACTCTAAGTAGCAATATATTTCCGGCATTTTTTGCTTGCACTGATTACAATTATATTTCGTACATCACTTCTTTATTTTTTAAAAATAAATTCCACTAACTAATAATTTTTATTAGATTAACATTCAGTCTATACATATATGTACATATTTTTTTACTTCATTTAGCTTGATTAATTAACGTTACTTTAAGGTAGATCTACCGATTACAGCGATGTTAAAACTCAAAATCCCAAGATCAAGGACTTGCGTTGCATCCGAAAGCAGTTCGAAACTCAAATTAATCAATTTCGCTCTTGCTTCCATAAAACATAAGCATTCTTCTTTAAATGGTGTTGGCTTTGAACGATTTCGCCCTTTAAGTGTTCCATTAACTGCATACTACATAAACATATATGTATAACAATCACTGTGGAAGGGTAGTAATTATACATAGTTGTAAATTAAGACATTATAATCTTGAATTTTTCCATACTTTGGGATCCATTTCTCATGGATTACCGAAGAGTGGATCCGTAACGAAATGATGGCGATATGTTTCATCCACTTTTGCATATTAATACGAATATACATATTGGTTCTATTATTATTAAAAATCTGAAAAAGCTATTCGGGATCATCAATTCTATGTAGTAGCTGGTCTTTGTAGATCCCCCGAGCAATATGTACAATAATTTTTTGATATCTGTATAGTTTCAGCTCTGGAACAACCAATTTTTATGGCCCTAAAAATTAATTTTTTGCATATTTTGTTTATACTTTTGATTATATTCGTTTGCAGCATGTGATTGTAGGCGTTTACTGTGTTCAAAAGGCATGTTCGAAGTTGTCACACTGAGTCCGAACCACATCCATGAAGCTATTTTGGTTACAAGGATCATGTTTTTCACATAATAATCGACATATTTTTCCATCAAAATTCAAAATATTGCGACTTGACTGAATCAAAAAGCGATATTTAATTATCGTCTATCTATTTCGAAATACATACGTGCTTTCGGTATATGTTTGAACGTCCAAGTATTTAGAATAATATTTACATTAAATACTTTTGGTGATGTAAAGTAAAAAACTTACACTTCCTTCGTAATGTAAAAACGGAAAATAATTTATCAATTGTCATGAGGTAGACGGCATTTATAATCGTTGAAAAGTATCTAAAAAAAGTATCATAAAAATGAACATTTATACGTAGCACGTGATAACTTTGTGTTGACAAACAGTACGACAAGCCATTCGACAAACATAATTAAGTGACCTACGCTGCAAGAAAAAAAGGAATGGAGACAATTGAAAACGGAAGAAGTGAAAGACACTCGATAATCATTCAACGGAAGGTCGTACAAATACACATACATACATATATCAGCACACAAACTACACATAATTTCTGTTTGGCAATGAATTGAAAACAATTAATAATCAACAGAAAACAGCAGGAAATGAGCAAGTATTGCTTACAGCAACATGCAGTTAGTACAAAAGCAAAAAAAGCGGCAGCTATGAAATCATTGACAAACGATATAAAGTGAAGCGTGCTTGAGGACAGATAATCTATGCCGGTCTTGTGGCGTCTGTAGGTAGGTCCACGATGTCAGACAAATGAGCGTTGGAAATACGACAAATTACCGTAAACCCACAAATACTTAGCAATCCAGCGCGGTAGGCAAACAGGCGATGAGCAGAGGCGGAGATTTGGAGTGAAGAAAGCGTTTGCTTTCGGCTGCAATCGATTTCGAACGCTTATAGCCGGTAAAGCCCGGCTGTAAGTTTATTGTTTGTTTATTGAAAAATAATTGCGCATCATGGTAGCGACATCCGACATCCGCAACAACAACAACCGTATAAAATGAATGTATGGAATTTCTTCAGGCGACTGGAGCGACGGACATTGAACCAACAGCAGCGGGGCCGATGAATCCCAGCGATAACCCGCAGGTAACCTCTTGTGCGCCACTCAAAGGGACCAAGTCGAGCGCACAAGCACAACGCTCCATGCATATTTGGCTTATCTTTTGGAGTTTAACATCGTTCATCGGTTTCTTTTTTTTTTGGTTTTGGTCTGCTCATTTTTCATTGAATTTTGCGTTTTGGCTTCTGATACACTAAACAGATAGCTCTATAGAAATGTGTGTGTATATAGGCTGACGTGTTGCTGTTGTTACTGTCATCAACAGCATCATTGTTGTTGTTATTACATTACTTATCTGTTGCTGTTCTTTTGGCAGCCTTTTGCTGCTGGCTCTTCGCTGCTGTTGTTTTCCGTTTATGGACAAATGGTTTTAGCATATCGTCTAAATCAATCTGTTAACAATACTTATGGGGATTTTGCTCAATTTTCACACTTCCAACTCCGAATAGATGAGCTGAAAGTACAACAAATAACAACTTTACTTAACCACGAATCCTGCATAACAATGCGGCAGCAACAAGCAGCTGCATAGCACAAACCAATGTTGATTGCTGGTTGTTGGGCAAATGCGTGTCCAAACGCCGGAATCAACGCCCACTGCTGTGCGGTTGTAGTGAAATTTCGGTATGCTTGCGAGCTTTTAGCTACTCATTGCTCATGCCTTTGATCCCGCTCGGCGGCCTTTGCCGTGGCCTTTGTAGCTTATCTGTGAGGTTATAAATTTTATTGAACTTCAAAGTGTAAACCAAAAAGCATTGCTGAAAGCTGAAACTCTTGTCTAGTGGGTTTTGCGCCTTTTATGGGATTTCATTAAACATATCCGCATAGAATTTGATCGCAATGGTTGAATGGATAATCAATTTTCAATAAAGCCGACAGACAATGAAATATTTGAGTTAAACTGGTAAGCTCATAGACGTTGCGGTTGTAGCAATGAAACCATGAGGTTTTGTGAAAAATCAAAGATATGTTAGTAATATTAAAATTGGCCTCCAAAAAATGTGTGGAGAGATGAAGGAGTCATGCAGAGCTAATTATGAATAGAATACTTCAATTTATGCTACTGGAATTCATTTCAACCCGATGTACTTCAAAAGGGTTTGTGTGACTATAAGAGGAATATAACACGGAGTTTCGGTATGAAGATCACAACATTTTTATACTTCGCTTTCTTCCACCAACAAATAGTGATCTGTTATCTCCTGAGAACTTTTAGGCATTTCGAAATTATCACAAGCGCCTTTCGCTCTACTATAAAATGCATTTTCGGCGTAGTCTCACCTTTCTACAATCACTCTCTACACAACGAAATAATTATCGTCGTTTTGGAACACCTTGGGTAAGTTCATTTTATTATGTGTTTTGAATCACTCAAAAATAGAGACACTGCTAAGAATAATTGTTTACCTACATTGGTATTCCCCGAGGCAACAATGACATTAGAGGAATATAAGACAATCCGTATTTCTAAGCAACCCACCATTGTATAATGCTAGTTAGATGTCCAAAGGCTTCATATCGTTCCCATAATAAAAAAAGTTAGATGTGTTGGGTTGGGTAAAAGTATATGGCCGTAGTACAAACTTTTCCTAAAAATTTCGAAGTTCAACCGATTCTAAGCAAGATTTATAAGGAGGGAAATTTTAAATTTGAAAGCCATTTAGAATTAGTTTTTTTTTTTTTAACTTTCACACCTTTGAGTAATTGTGTTTTTATTTGCTGTTTAATGGCACTATTAATATTATAATTAATAAATTTCCATATAAAAAAGTTAGCCTTCAATTACCAAGAAATCTGTAGAGAAATCTGTGTAGAACTATAGAATTCTACAGTTTTCACGCAATAAATGATTCTGTCTAAACATTACACTAATTTCCAATTAAACTAGTTTATGTACCAACTAAAAAGTTTTGCAGTTGCCCTGTGTGACACCAAAAAAGCTCGTATTTCAACTCACTCAGTTCACAATATTTAAATACAAATGTGCAATAAAAAGAGGAAAACTAAGTTTGACTGCGTCCAGCTAATAATTACAGTCACAAATCAACCTTTATTATCTGGCCAAAGTTAGTGCCACCCCATATTTACAATGGTGTGTTTAACATTTCGCACCGAACGCAATAGTAATCAGAAAAACTAATGCACGCTCAGGTAACATATATTATACGTGCACGGATAAGTATTGAGTTACCGCTACACTTTGCTGTTACCTTTTAAATGTAATTGAAGCTAAACAAGTGTGAGTGAACGCACTATAACGGTGGAGCAGCGCGTGGGTGGTGAAAGTGCAAAGTTTCATTTGGCAAAGCGTCCTTCGACAAAGTGAAAGTTGTATGCAACCGAAGAAAATTAATTAACAAACAAATGTGAGAAGCGTCGAAAAAGGAAGCCAAACCAGCAAAAATGGGGAGGAAAATAAATTACAAAAGCGTGAGCTGCATACCCATATTACCTTCATTACAGTCAAGTTGCAGGCGTGTAACGACAGCCGGTGTAGGTGGGTAAGGTGTTAGAGAAAAGCACAGAAGACACGAAAGTAACGCACTGTGACTGAATGTGACTTTAAGAAGAGTCGGAAGGTTCAACAAACCGAATGCAGATACCGGTATTGTATTTCACAAAATATTGCACTATCAATTGATTATTTGGGTTAATCAAAATTGAAAAGTAATGATTACTATAGCTGCTCGAACATTGGAAAACCCATGCTTTGTCTTTAAAAAACTAATTTGTCAAAACCCGATGGAACGAGCTACCTGGGTGCAAAACTACAAAAGTCATGTTCAAAATGGTAGATAGGAAGTACACAAAATTCCTATTGGCACTCGATAGAAGAGACTGAAGGAACAAGATGGTGGCCGCACATGCCCGCAGAATGGGGCTGACAGGTCGAGAAGACTACAGGTAATGTCTAGAGTTGGGCTCCAGGGAAACAATAGAGCAACTCTTATGCACTTGTCCCGCATTGGCAAAACTACGCTGGGTCTTGGGTCCTCACGGTATGATACACCGGAGGAGGTATCGATAGTGAGGCCTCCGATTTTATTAAAATTCGCGTCAAGCGTAGACATCCTAAATAATGACTACTCCTCTTAGACCTAGCAACTAAACTCCATCTAATAGCGCAAAGAACCAAACTGGTCTATGCGTGGCTTATTGGCCTACCAGAGTGGATTCCATCCAAGAAAATAATGTTGCATCATGGACTATCTTGAGACGGTGTTTACCATCAACAACGTTCTATGCCTTTTTAAATATACTCTCTTCGTTGTTGAAATCAGATGCTTCAGCATCGTTTTCCAACTTCAAAATTCGTTGCCTTAGTCTCCAATTAGGCCATGTACCAAACCGTAACGGTATCTTCCAGCAATTGAAAAGATTTGTGGAAGTTTATCATTTCTTAAACGTAAAAATTCAAGCTCCTGAAGTGTTAGAGTTTTTACAATGAAGCGATTATTTTAGAGCTCATATTATTGATATTTCAGGTTTATTAAATATTTCTTCTAATACTATTTCTACCTCTTGCCTAAATAAAGAAATATAAAATACAAAAGAAGACATGAACTTTCCTTTCTAAAGTATAATTTCTGTATTGACTGAAATAAATAACAACACAAATAAATGCATAATTACGAAATAATAACATATTTTATAAAATACTTATTATGTATGCAGCGGTTTTTTTAATACGTTTATTCCTGAATGTATAACTGTATTCATATTTATAAGTTGTCAAATTTTTACTTAGCTCGGGAGCTGGATAAAATTCTCACATTCGGAATCACCACGAAAGATATCAAAGTTTCACAATTATCTGTCAAAATTTTCATTTCTCTACCGCCCAGCCCTATTCATTGAGTCAGTCAAATTTGAGCTCATGATAAAGCAAGTAATCGGTACGTTCTAGAGGAAACTGGAGAAATGAATACCTTCTCCAAATATATACTGTAAACTAACCTCGGACTGTTGCCTCATAACTTCCGAAGAAGTTGACATCTTAATGTTCGCAATAACTGACCGCTATAAAATGCTTAATTAACCTTCATATCAGAGTTATTTCAACACAGCATCTAATATATCCACTTAATTCCTCGTAACAAAAGGTATGTACACTTTAAAGCAGTTAACAGAGTACTAAAAGAGCAGTTTATGAACACTTACCACTGAAATATCACACACACATCCAGCAGATGCGGCAAAGCGCCAACCAGTGGGAGTAAACTTGCAACTTGTGAAGAGTTATAAAGTGTAAGCCAAACACACAGTTATACAAAATACAGAAAAAGGATGCACAAAGCAATCAGCCGTGCTATGCCAAGTGTCCGCACACAAAGCAATACGAAAATTAAGTATGATGAAAGATAGTCTCGTATAATTTCCGTAGGGTCCAATTACAGTTGAACTTTTATGAGGTGGAATGCACTTACACCTTAGCTACGGCATGCGAAATACAATGAATTCTCTTCGAAGTAACTAAAGGAGTGCATACCAATACAATATATACCGTACAATAAGATAGATGAAACACCACTGTGGCAAGCGTGCGAAGTGCGGCAAAATGAGGTGACCGGTGCAACACTCCCACGTGATTGAAGTTTCAAATTTATTTAAAGCAAATTTGTACTGTTGTAATGAAAGCAGCAGCAGCGCAGAGATCAGTAGATCAGATGAAGGGGCGGACAGGGAGTGTGGGAATGCTAATGAATGCTGATATTATTTACGCAAGTCGAAATACTCGTGAAAAGTTGCATACCAAACTGACATTTGAACTCGGAGCTCGCACTAGAAGTCAGAAGGCATGCAGAAGCCACTTGCTGGACGCCAGACAAAATGGATATCGATTACACAAGGCATTTGCCACGCCATGACAGGCAATATGCAAGAGTTTAATAAATGTAAATATGCAGGAGCAGATGGAGTAAGTATAGGGTAGCTATAAATTAGTAAATATGAACGCGTATTGTTTCCGAAATTTCCGTTTTAATGGAAAAGTTTCGAACGACTGCTTAAATTCGATTATACGCGCCCAATTGCTGCAGCTACACGGTAAGCTAAGGGTTTAACGGATAGTGGGTAAGGAAAATAAAATAAATCACTTTTGCAGACTTGAGTTTCCCGTACGCTACCTTGAAAGTGTGCGATTATGCTCGCAGTTGAAATTGGCGCTAACAAAAAAGAAAGCGCAAATCATGCTGCCGAAACGGGCTTATATTGTTGCAGTAGCATGAAACTTTGCGCATTTCGCTTTTGAGTAATTTTAACTTTTTTCTTGCCTGTTGTTCAACAAACAGATGAAAATATCATCAGTAACAACAGCAACAGAGGCAGAGATAGCAATGAGCAAAGTAAGTAGAGTGTGTGTGCACACATAAAATAGAGGAAAAATTGCGCATAAATTTCACACACAGACTCACATGTGTACAAAAAAAAATTAAAACAACAAAAAATGGAATAAGGAAACTCAACCACTTTTCTTATCAAACGCGCCAACAAAATTATACCCAAAGGATAAACAAAGCGACACAATAAGCAAGGCATTCGACATGGCAGTGGGCGTTAGAAGGGCGACAAAAAGGACAGGCAAATGCAGAGCACTAAATATATACGGCACATAGCGCCAACACATAGATAAAAGGCATATCTAGTTATCTGCGGGGGCGTGCAGATACTGCAGGTGAGCGCCGCTGCTGCTCAACGCGCTGTCGCGGAGGGTGAAAATCCATTTGCGGCCGATGTTGTGAGCAAAGTGAAAAACAACAAAAACCAAAATCATAAGCAGAAACAGCTATATATTACACAACAAACAGAAACATAACAACAAAAGTCATTCACATCTTGCGCACATACACATATATGCATGTACATATAAATGTATGTGTGAATGTTTGTCTTTATTTGTTAACCGTAGGTGAGCCATTAAGTGTACGCTTTCCTCTTAATAAGTGCGCAACAACAAAAAATTACTTCTAACAATGTCTACGGCTACGCCTTGGCTTAAATTTAACTTTTCATTTGCGTGTCCGTAGTAAGGTTGGGAACGGAGAGAATTTTCGTGTATAAGCACACACATACATAGAGAGGTGCGTACCTGATTTGTCACTCCCACCTAGCCACGCAGTTTCCATGGTTATTCAGCATATCTTTCGATATTAAAATTTAACGTCTAATTAGCGGCTAAATTTATGCTGCTAATTTTTTAAAGCAAACAAGTGGGAGTTATAACATTCAAAATATTAAATTACCCATTGCACTTGAGTTAGTGTCTCGTTAAGAAGTTTCATTTACACGGAATTTGACTTGAATGAAAATGGACTGCTCTTCATACATAACTTCTTCACTTCCGTTTTGTTTGAAAATGGAGGCTTTTCTTGTGAAATTACTTTTAAAATTAATATGTTTCTTTTTGGCGGATTTGTAACCATAAAAGTTGGATTAAATGGTTAACCAGAAATGGTAATGATCTCACTTTGTTTAGCGATGAGATTTTGCTCCACGAAGCACTTTTTTGGCGTTTTAAAAGCATATTTGTTAAAAACATTTTGTGAAAGATGCTTTCAGCTGTTTACAAAAGCTATTTTAGAGCTTTTTATGAAAGTCACGTTGGATCTTTGCGAGAAAAAGACATTCGAGTTTTTTGTGAAAGCTACTTTGGAGCTTTTAAGCAAGCTACTACAGTTTTTAGCGTAAGCTAATTTGTAGCATTTCAAAGAAGTTATTTTATGAATGGTAGGTCCTGGTGATAAACGGAATATTAAACAAGAATATTCCAAAGGTTTGTATCTGCATATATCCTTATTTACGTTTTTATTTAAAGAAGTAAAATAAAAACTACATCACCAGAAACGCTTTATGCATATAGTTGTTGTTAAGTGTGCTTAATATGCAGGAATATTAATTTGTTTTGAGTTTAATATTAGTTTTTGAAATATATAGTAAACTCTTAAAGGGTATAATATGTAGTTTATGCAGAAGAAATTTTGTAATCTTCTAATATTCTGATGTCACGGCAAAAAAGAGGCAAAAATGCCGTTCTGGGTTTTTTTCCTGCCACCAAGTTCTATATGGACAAAGCTGATCTATATAAACTACGTTCGCAAACCAAAGCGATAAAAATGTTGTTCCTAGATTAACGCAACTCTTTCCTATATTCAACTGTAGTTTGATCTCCATATGTCAATTAGTGTGTGATTGGCAGCTGTTTGTATACGACCCGAAACTCCACAATGATTTCAATAGTTTCTCAAAGCAGGTCTGTCAAAATCATCATCCAAAATTCAAAGATTTTCTGTCCACAAACCCACTCGTCTTCGACGAATTGCTTCACGTAAGTGTCTAAAACGGCCAAGAAATATTCTTTTTTCACGGTTTGATTCAACTTAGATCTTAAGTTAGTATCTACATCTTAACTTCTTGGTCCTCATATTTTTGTTTCTCTTGGCAGTTTGTCTTTCTAAAATCGTATGTCTCTAACAATGCTATACTTGAAATTCAATATAGAATCACCCCTGCGAACAATGGCTGCGGTATATGTTTATTTCCAATATACGGTAAATTGAAGAAACGTTGACCACATGATGAAGAAAATGTTGATATATTCGCATGAAACATTCTGAACACGATTTAGGCAAAATGCGTATATCAGCTGATGTTAGAGTACAGGGAAGATGAGCTTTAATGTTCAAAAACTCAGGCAGAATTTTTAGCGTCGTTTGATTTTATAGTTTTCTGGCAATAACCACGGCAATTTTATTAAAAGAGGTAAAAATTTTAATTACTAAATTTCAAAAAAATTTTATAATATTCTCATCGTAAATGTACGTCGAAAATTGTGATACGACCAAATCGGTCTAGAACTCTATCTAAACTCTATATCCAGAGCAGTGACTACGGATTTTATGTTAGAATCTTTCACTTACACCCATAATATTAAATTTAACCTCTTTGGTTGAGCTTGTTTCAAATATTTCTCGTTTGAATAAATGAGTTAGATTCTTGGACATAATGCAAAATGCAGTAATGAAACGACGTAAGTACATCACGAACAGTATAATTTAAAAATATACTAAATAGGTATGATTGTTATCTATTTACGGCTTCGTGAAATAATCATTCTTGAATTCTTACGCAACATTTTTATAGGCTCGCAACATGTAGCTGTAGTATAATTGTGTATAATCGAGTTACATATGTACAGTTATCCACAAAAAAATAGGAGTGACCACATGGGAAAAACGAATTGTTAATTTTCATTAACAAAAATGTTTTTTTTTTCAAAATTTTTGCATAATGTAATTTGCTAAAGATCTATTAATATTTCCATATTTCATCTATTTCAATTAAAAATAAACAAAATTTTATATTGCAGTATTTTTCAAGTAAACTAAAAAACTAGTTCCACAAAAAAATAGAAGTATTTTATGTAATACGAGACCGTTCTATAATTTTAATAATAGGTTGTCAAAAAAGTCTTACGGTATTTTCGCAAGATAGCGCTGAAAGCGTGTAGTTCTAGTTTTATTCGTGCTATACCTTTTTGGAAAGCTCATTTCACGCGCTAACATGTGTTTGATTGATTGTCGTTTCTTTTAAGTCTGAGTTATAGCGTCGCAAACATGGAGCAAAATAAAGAGAAAATACGGCATATTTTACAGTACTACTACGATAAAGGCAAAAATGCATCTCAAGCCGCCAATAAAATTTGTGCAGTTTATGGACCCGATACAGTTTCCATTTCCACCGCACAACGATGGTTTCAACGTTTTCGTTCTGGTGTAGAGGTGGTCGAAGATGACACTCCGGAAGGCCTGTCGTCGAAAATTGCGATAAAATCGCTGAATTGGTCGAAAGAGACCGGCGTAGTAGCAGCCGTAGCATCGGCCAAGAGCTGGGCATGAGTCAATAAAAAACTAGTTCCACAAAAAAATAGAAGTATTTTATGTAATACGAGACCGTTCTATACGTTTAAGAATAGGTTCTCAAAAAAGACTTACGGTATTTTCGCAAGATAGCGCTGAAAGCGTGTAGTTCTAGTTTTATTCGTGCTATACCTTTTTGGAAAGCTCATTTCACGCGCTAACATGTGTTTGATTGATTGTCGTTTCTTTTAAGTCTGAGTTATAGCGTCGCAAACATGGAGCAAAATAAAGAGAAAATAATATTTTACAGTACTACTACGATATAGGCAAAAATGCATCTCAAGCCGCCAATAAAATTTGTGCAGTTTTTGGACCCGATACAGTTTCCATTTCCACCGCACAACGATGGTTTCAACGTTTTCGTTCTGGTGTAGAGGTGGTCGAAGATGACACTCCGGAAGGCCTGTCGTCGAAAATTGCGATAAAATCGCTGAATTGGTCGAAAGAGACCGGCGTTAGCAGCCGTAGCATCGGTCAAGAGCTGGGCATGAGTCATCAAAAATTCATTTCGATTTCAATAAATAAAAAAAAATTAATAAAAATACCGCAAGACTTTTTTGACAACCCATTATATAATGCTTCCAAAGTTTCACAAAATATTACAATAATTAATATTTCGATGAATAACCTCTATTTTTTAACACAGCATCACATCTCCGAGGCATGGAGTCCATGAGATCCTGGCAACGTTTTATTGGTATTCCTTTCCAAGCCTCTTTCACTACTTGCCATAAATATCTCGAATTGGTTAGTTTCTTTTCAGCTACTTTCTTCTTTATATCTGTCCACAGGTTTTCAAAGGAGTTGAGGTCAGGAGACTGAGCAGGTCACCACATAACCTCAACTTCGTTGGCTCTAAACCATTTTTTTGCTCACTTGCTAGTATGTTTAGGGTCATTATCCAGTTGATATACCCATATCAATGACGTATTCCAAGAGGATTGTGTCAACTATACCTCATATTATATTTTGACATATGCCCTTTGGTCCATGATGCCTTCAATTGAGTGAATTGGACCAACACCACAATGTGAAAAACGACCGCGTACCATGATTTGGCGTCGTTATGTATAACGGTTTTTGTGGTAATCCGGGGATTATAGGGGGACGTCGAATAAAGTTCCTAGAGCCTGTACTAGCAAACAGCTAAACTTTGGATTCGTCTGACCACAATATGTTTCGCCATTTGGACGTGGGTCAGGAGCCATGTTCTTTTGCAAATGGTATGCGGGCTCCCTTGTGGACTTCAGGCAAATAATTTGTTCTGCTCCATATTCCTACGAACAGTTTCAGTATTAACTGACAAATTTAATTCGTCATGGATGCTCCTGGCTGAAGCAAGGGGATTAATTTTGCAGTAGCGTACTATATTGCGATCGTCTGCAGTGGATTTTTTGCGCTTTCGTCTACGAGTTTCATTTTTATTTCTATAATTTATGGCATTTGCTATCATTTGAGGAGAGCATTTTACGATTTCTTGGATCCCTTTATAAATTTTTCCTAGTTTTCTCAATTTGTTATAGTTTTCCGTTTTTCCTCTGTACAGTGATTTCCTCTACCCACTGGAGAAAACCCCAATGATTAAATAAAATAATAACTAATTTAAATTGCTGCTAGAATATGGAGCTATACTTACTATTCTAATTTTGGGAATATTTTTTATGTTATGGACTATTTTGAGAACGAAAGATCTAACACTCCTATTATTTTGTGGAAAGCAATAACAAGTGTCTCCGAGAACTAAGCCCTTCCTTATTTATTATTAATAGCTGCAACTACATCCACGCATTAATTATTTAGATTATTTCAATTGAATCAATACTTCAGGAATTGTCAGTTTTAAGTGTGCATCCACACCGTTCGCGCAGCTCGTGGAAAAATGTTTCGCTCTGTTATCATAATTTGGCTGCATTATATATTAATTTTTCCAATCAGATTTTGTTTTAGTCAGTGTAATAAGACAAGCAAAGTATGCGAATGCAATTGCAAATGTGTTGTGCAAATTGAAGCTGTTAATGATGACATTGTGGAAAATGTGAAGAGTGAAAATAAAATCGGCATTAAAAATTCCGAAATCGAAAAGCAGTTTCTCCCTAATCGGTAAACGTATTTTCTCTTAACAATGTTAATTTTGCTATAAGCTCTTTACTTGTATTATGGTGTTGATACTCTTCATTTATCAAGTTGCTATCGATATATTTGGAATAGTACTCGTACTTAGTAACGTTTTTTCAGCATATTCAAAAAATTAATATTACAGACCTGGAGATATTTTGTGAAGAGGACGTGGATTTTGGGGCTCAGTCGATTTTTATAGAGATTGGCATGGCTATAAGGAGGGATTTGGTGACTTAACGGGAAACTATTGGATTGGTTTGAAAAATCTACACGCACTCACTAGCAGCTGTCAGCAAGAGTTGTATATTCAAATGAGAAGTCATAATGGTTCAGACTACTATGCAAGATATTCACAATTTCTTATTGCTGCTGAGTCAGAGGACTATGCTTTAAAAATATTGGATGATTACAGTGGCACCGCTGGTGATTCCTTAACTATGCATTTAGGAAAGAAGTTTTCAACGTATGATCGAGATAATGATGATGCTGATGATCAAGGAAATTGTGCGTTGCACTTTAAGGGAGCTTGGTGGTTTGGAAATTGCTATGATAGGTAAACAAATCTTGATTATTGGCATTTCTGGTGATACATCTTTTATTTTTTAGTCACTTAAATGGGGTCTACGGGTCTGCTAGAGATGGTGTGAATTCGAATAGTATAAAGTTTGAGGAATCTTTATTATTTGCACAAATGATGATACGACCAAATCATAACTGCCTTAGACGGCGGCTGATGTTGAGCAATTTGAATAGATATGTCTAAAATGATCATTAATTTTGACTAATTATATTATTATATTATGTTTATATAAATATTGTAACTAATAATATTCTTATTCACTGAGTCATGGAAATTAAAATTCAAATATATACTTATATTCAAATGCATCACTAACCATACTAAACTTCGCAACACGATGAAGAGAGTTTAATAGTTTTTATACTTTGCAGTATATTGTGTTAAAATTTATCCAAATACGTAGTCGAAAAAAATCAGGATCGTGGAACGAGTTGTTCGTCGTTCCGGCAGTGTTTGCAAGTCATGTCCATAGTTAAGATTAAGAGATCTGCATAACACTTAATGCAGGTGACAACGCTCAGTTATAGGTAATATAGCATAGCTCAGAAATTGCTCGACTAATCTAAAAACCGAAGTTGGTATTTAGGATAACCCTGATTTTCTTATGTTCATCGCACTACAAACATGACTACTTTAAGCCTAACACAATAATAAATTGCATCAGATTCTTTGAATTATGCTATATATGTATATACTAAATAACAATCACATTATTGTTATATAACCTTGAACAAACAGTGCCATTAAGAGAAAGCGCTGGGGTCAGCTCATATAATATTCATATTATGTATACCTCATGGCAGGCTTTATGTCCTGCCTCTAATAAAATTATTTCTGGATATCTAGTTGATTTTTTATCATATATACAATGAATTCAATTTAGTAAGGTTGGTTAAGTTTACATGGCGAACATTTTTGTTAGCATAATGTCGTTTGTCGTAGAAAATTTGGTCGATTTTTAAATGAACATCTCGGATTTAAGCAAGTTTTAACAATGGAATATTACTTTGTTGCTGTTATATTAAAATACTAAATAGCTTTTAATTCATAATTTCGTTTGGTTTTTTTTTGTAAACTATTAGTTTTTTTGTTGATTTTTTGTTAGTTTTTTTTTTTTTTTTGCTTTCTATAACAATTATTGTGGGTCTAACATTATGAGTTCTAATAAAGTTTACAAATATTTTCCAAAACCATTGTACTACTCTTAATCTGCCTCTTGAACTGCGAGCTTCACCATTTCTATAGACATTTTTCCCAACGCATTCACATTCATATGTGCTTTAAGCTTACAGGTGCACACGCTGTCGCCGCAGCAGAAATGCATGGAATGAAAAAAGCATGAAATGAGTACACGCCGTGTTTTGCTTCCTACGTCTTTCCCCATTTTTGTGTGTGTGTTTTCACTTAGAATTACAATTGTAGTTCTGTGCGCTATCTCATGCAATACACTTACAATACAAGAAAAATAAATTGCATTTTCTGCACCGGCGGCTTTTTGCCTATAAACACAATAACGGAGAGTGCACCAAAGCACACAAACACATACATACATAAGTACATTGAGTTGTGGACACACACACGGCGTAAAACAAGAAAACGCCTGCAAACATGGATGCTTTTTGTCGAGATCTGCCTGACACGAAGATGAATGGAACATTTTTAATGTGTCCAACTACGTGTGTTTGGGTGTGTATGCTAGGAATGTACATAAATATATGATTCGATATGAATATTAAAAAAACAAGTAAGGAAGGGCTAAGTTCGGGTGTCACCGAACATTTTATACTCTCCCACGATAAAGTGATAATCGAGATTTCATTATCAGTCATTTACATAGTTTTCAAATACCGTATTTGTGTAAAGTTTTATTCCGCTATCATCATTGGTTCCTAATGTATATGTTATACAGAGAAGGCATCAGATGGAATTCAAAATAGCGTTATATTGGAAGAAGGCGTGGTTGTGAACCGATTTCACCCATATTTCGTACATGTCTTCAGGGTGTTAAGAAAATATTACATACCGAATTTCATTGAAATCGGTTGAGTAGTTCCCGAGATATGGTTTTTGGTCCATAAGTGGGCGACGCCATGCCCATTTTCAATTTAAAAAAAAAAGCCTGGGTGCAGCTTCCTTCTGCCATTTCTTTCGTAAAATTTAATGTTTCTGAC
This sequence comes from Bactrocera neohumeralis, assembly GCF_024586455.1. Classification (NCBI taxonomy): domain Eukaryota; kingdom Metazoa; phylum Arthropoda; class Insecta; order Diptera; family Tephritidae; genus Bactrocera; species Bactrocera neohumeralis. The sequence continues at coordinate 34,140,477 of NC_065920.1, forward strand.
GTTTTTTGTTAGTCGGTTAACGCATTTTTAGTGATTTTCAACATAACCTTTGTATGGGAGGTGGGCGAGGTTATTATCCGATTTCTTCCATTTTTGAACTGTATATGGAAATGCTTGAAGAAAACGACTGTGTAGAGTTTGGTTGACATAGCTATAGTAGTTTCCGAGATATGTACAAAAAACTTAGTAGGGGGCGGGGCCACGCCCACTTTTCCAAAAAAATTGCGTCCAAACATGCCCCTCCCTAATGCGATCCTTTGTGCCAAATTTCACTTTAATATCTTTATTTATGGCTTAGTTATGACACTTTATAGGTTTTCGGTTTCCGCCATTTTGTGGGCGTGGCAGTTGGCCGATTTTGCCCATCTTCGAACTTAACCTTCTTATGGAGCCAAGGAATTCGTGTACCAAGTTTCATCATGATATCTCAATTTTTACTCAAGTTACAGCTTACACGGACGGACGGACGGACAGACAGACATCCGGATTTCAACTCTACTCGTCACCCTGATCACTTTGGTATATATAACCCTATATCTGACTCTTTTAGTTTTAGGACTTACAAACAACCGTTATGTGAACAAAACTATAATACTCTCCTTAGCAACTTTGTTGCGAGAATATAAAAATTGCATTTGAGATGAGCCACCTTATGTCTAAAAATTGCGCAAATCGAACCAAGGCTGTTCAAACCCCTAGGTACTAAATATGTGAACTCGGTGCTTATAGTTGACTTTTTACCAAAAATATCGGTCACTCTGTGAGATATGTAATTAAAATTCAGGGAAAATCCTTCCTGATAGTAGTATGTCTGTTTGTCAAAAATAGGTTGAATCGAGTCAATACTTCCTTGAGACCCCATATAACTAAAATAATAACATTGATTACATAATAGCTACCGAAGACTATGCAACAGTACTTTTCCAATGCAAATAATTTTCATAAACAACCTTTACAGCCAACAGATAGAAAAGGTGCATTCCAAAAGTTGTCATTATGGATTTTGGTCCAAGTGGCAACCTTAGTTATGTGAATATAATTGGTAAAGTCACTTGTTTTGCATATTCTAGATTGTGGTACACTAAGTTCAAGCACCGTTAAATTCAACCGAAGATAAAGCTTAATTTTGACTAAAGTAATGGGTTCATAAACTAGTTTACATTACCAAGTATATACATACATAAACTAAAGTAAACATATTTCAAGGCAAAATAATTCAACAAGGTGTAATTAAATCGAGGGAAAGTGGAAAAAGAAAGAATATAGAATTAGAAAAAAGGAGTGGAGAGAGAAAGAAACGAAAGTGCATTATCCGAAAATTGAAATGCGGTACCGTAATGAATGAATAAGCAGCAATATCTATTGAGTATCTAGAAGATTTATTAAATATTCAAAAGAGCGGTAAAGTATGTTCATATTATTGTGTACCTATTGATTATAATTAAGGCATCTTCCTTATAATATATAATACAAGCATATATTAAGGAAGGAATTAGTCGTTAACAGAGTCCATTGGGCTTGGTCAATTATAACTAAAATTTACTATATCTGCAATAAAATCCGCCAGAATGTAGACCATATATCAGAGAAACGGGCTGGCAATCAAATATTTAATAACAAGCTGAAGGCGGTAAATGAAATATCATAAAAGTCCAGCAACTAAGGACATATCTTGTAGATATTCATAAGCTACATTTGTAGCTTAAGTAAATATAATTTCGACAAAGCACATCGTGATTATTCAATTTCGAACTTATAAATACATATGCCTCTCATTTCCTATAAAAATCAAAATTTTGGTAAATGAATTATAATTATTTATGTACACAAATCAGTGGTAATCAAATGTCAAATAAAACAAGAAAAAACGTTAACTTCGGTAGCACCGAAGCTAATATACCCTTCACAGATGCATTTCTTTTAATAACTATGTGTTCAGTTTGTATGGAAGCTATAGAAATCCGATCTGAAAATTTTTTTCGGAGATTCTATTATTACCTTAAGCAGTAATCCATGTCAAATTTCGTGAAGACACCACGTCAAATGCGAAAGATTTCAAGCCCTTGATTCCGATCGTTAGATCTATATGGCAACTATAGCTATAGTAAGCCGATCTGAACAATTTTTTCCGATGTTACATTATTTCTACGAACAATAACTTATACCAAATTTCGCGAAAATATATCGTGAAATGAGGAAGTCTCTCATACAAACTCCTGATTCCGATCGTTCAGTTTGTATGGCAGCTATATGTTATATTTAACCGATCTAAACAATTTCTTCGAAGATTACATTGTTTCTATGAGCAATAACTCATACCAAATTTCGTGACAGACAGACGGTCGGACAGACAGACGGACGGACAGACAGACAGACGGACATGGCTAAATCGACTCAGCTCAATGTACTGATCATTTATATATATATACTTTATAGAGTTTCCGACGCTTCCTTCTGGGTGTTACAATCTTCGTGACAAACTTAATATACCCTGTTCAGGGTATAATGAGAAACTTGTCTACAAATGTAGTTAGGTAAACGGTGTAAAATGAAAAATAATTATTTTATTTTATCCCAATTTAATATTTGTGGACACAAAGGCTAAAATATTTCATATTTTATATTTGTGTACAGATATATATATACAAACATGAAAGTAAATTGTAATATATAAAAGTATGTATGTAGATATGTTGAGTATTGACGGTGCATGTCGCAATATTTGCCTGTCAAACAAAGAGTGCGCACATAACAACATTGACATGCAACCATGAATTTGTGCATAAAGTTTGAACTTTATGCGTCTGCTAAGCATAAATAAACTGTCATTTTGTCTGGAAATTGCCTATGCAAAGCAGCACATGTCAGGCGCATTTACACATACAACATATGTGTAAGTACACTTACGACATGACAAAGCAATACCTAGGAAGTAGTAGCAACAGCGTTGCCACATCTAAATTAATTGTACGGTTAACGTTCTCCCAAAAACCACGTATGTTGCCATGAAACGAAATACTTTATAAGTCCAATAACTTTCATCAAAACCTATTTTTTCGAATTTTCAGTAGAATAAGAAGGGACATTTTAGAATTAATGGATATAAGCTCTAGTAAATAAAATTGAACCCATATTAAACAACGTCTAAAAAACGGATTTTTGTTGTATTATATAAGCTAATTAAATTAGATCCCTTTGAACTTTGAAGCTTTTGATCACTTTCTCTCCTTTCGTACAGGCTCGATAACGATCAGATGTTATACTATTTCCTTGTGTTTTCATTTGTATTTTTCTTAATGATTAAAATTCATTAGCTGATTAATTTTTTTATTAAACATCGCCAAATTTACAGTGTGGACAACAACCCACCGAGTTGCATTCGAGTTTCAACTCGATTTGTATTCGATTAAGAATTAATGTATTAAATCAGATGTTTCTTTTGTATAATAAATCGATCTAAATTTGGGCTTTAATCGAACAAACTTCAGTTAATTGATCAATAAACTATTGTACAAAAAGACTATAGACAAACTAGTGATATATGTATATGTAAGCCTGGAATATTCACTTGATAACATCAACTAATAATAAATAGTTAAATCGCACAATCTAAATAGTATATGACCAATTGTCGAGTCCATTTCTTGATAATTATCATTTCATTTGGATTTAACTCTATTCTTTTTTTTAAATATTAATTGAGAACTTGAATACATTTTGACAGCCAAGACAGGATATCCCTTCAGGAAATTTCGAAGCATTGTTATGTTTACAAATCTAATTTATACAGGATTTCTTCAAATAAATTCATCATTTTTTTCTAATTGATAATATAAGTGGGTGAGGGTGAACGGTATTTCATTCAATAAATATAAAAATTTTTTTCTAACTAACATGTAATTAAATATCCAGAAATTTATATGCTCTGTAATGTTGGGGACAGGTAATTGGGTTTTGGTTGCTAGTTGCAAAAAATAATCATAGTTATCGAATTATCTTAAACTAATACATTATCCTCAGCGGAAATGTAACTATTAAAATTAGTTTTTAAAATAAAGTTTTTAGAGTAACTAATACTAAAGTATAATATAAAATATTGTCAGCAAAAAAAACAAAATGTTCTAAAAAAATTAAACAACATCTATGGTTAAAACCAACCTATGTGGCAACGCTGTGTAGCAATTGCGTTGTAGGCGCAGAATATATCTAATGCTTCATACATACATTGTTTTTAATTAGTGAAATGTATCTGATGTGAAAGTTAAATGAAAACGTTGTGACACGATAAACAGATATGAGCAAACAAGTTAATTACAAAAGACAATGTCGATTGTGTAAAGAAAGGTAAACGCTCATACATTTACATACATAAATATATGCATGCACTTTCGAATATATTTTGTTGCACTGTGCACATTATTTACAACTTCATTGAATTTACCTAATCGCCATTGCAGGAATTTGGCTAATTTAAAGATCAATAAATATTTGTTTATTATTAAGTATACTATTTCTTAATTGACAATATAAACGTTAAAGAACTTTGTTCTTGTTCACAGTTTATAATTTGTTTACGAATTGCGATTGCGATAGCAGTTCGATTCTGTGAAATTGCGATTTTATAGTTCTACGATTTAATAGGTTACTTGTGTTCGCAATAGTAGAATAGCCAATTAGCAGAAAAATAGCTGCTTTTTTCAAGGTAAACTATATAAGTGTATGCGATTTTCCGTAAAAAGCGGTTTTAATTTTTAAGTGTAACGTTCTCATGATTTTTAATAATGTCAGTAAATTTGTCAAGGTTTTTTTTTTTGAAGTCTTGCAGATGTAATAAGTAGTGCACAGAATATATACTATACGAAATGTAATATTTGCAAATCAACAATTCCACACAAAACATCGTTAACAAATTTGAAGAAACATGTCCAATATATAATACAGTGGAATTACCAACCTAACTTTTTTTACTGCCGGTGGACGATGAAGAGGCCAAAATGCCAATATTCTTAAATGCAAATGTTAAAAATAAGAACCCCTACCGATAGTTAAAAAATGGATTTAGTCGGATGTTAACCGATTATTTCCCAAGGGTAAAAATAAATGCATATTTTATGGTTTTATTGTTTCTTACGTTTAAAAATACATAAAAAAAAAGAAAATTATTAAAAAAAAAAATATTGGTTAATTATTTTTCATTCCGTGAAATGTTGCACCTACGCAACGTTGGGATTACTGAACTTATATTATACAAGCAAGTCATAAAAATACATTTAAAATATTTCACTTACGCTAATACTATAGCGATTAGCGTGAGTGAAATATTTTAAAACAATCAGCATGAAGATGTATTTGACATTTTTTACACATATAAATTGTTGTACTTTTACACTGTCTGCATCTTCTTCGACGTTTATTTTCGTGCTCTTCTATGACATGACCAATATTATCGAAGCGAATATTGGAAGGTAATGCGTTTTTGGATGGTCTTCCTAAATTTCTAATTGAATTACCCAAAAAGTGAGAATTATCTGTAAGTTGGGCTTCTTCGGTTTTCATCAAACTAACAGCAACGTAAGATTTAAATTCTAATTGAGTCATAGATCGCTCATTTGCCAGATTGTAAATCTTCCACGAGTTTACTAAAACACTATCTATCAAATTGATGAACAGTGGCCACCACCACTTTTTCCCTCTTACTCGAATCCTATAATTGGCAATTCCATTATCATGCAGATCGACGCCTCCCATATTTTTATTATAATCTGCTATAACCTGGGGCTGTGGCACATTCACCATTTTTTTATTTTTCTATCGTAACGTTTTGCTGTAACCAATGGTTCGATTTTTGCGTTGTTAGTAGCCACATTCACCACAGAATTGTCATTCCATCGAACTAATAATACTTCATGTTTTTGGTCAAAGCTGAAATCAAATGATCCTCTCTCTTTTTTCTGAAGAGTTTTCGTATTTATCATGGTTTTATTCATTGTTCTATTTTCTCGAATAGTACCAGTGGCAAAATAGCCTTTCTCTTTCAGAATGCAAAATAATTTGTGCGAAGAAAAGAAATTATCAAAAAAAATGCGATGTTTGCGAGGATCTTCAATGACAGACAATAAGTCCAGAACAGTTTTTTCTCCTAGACCTAAATCGTATGTCGTTACTATCCTTTCCGCCATATGGAATAAACCGATACAGATAACCATTTGAACTACACAAGCACCATATCTTGAAACAAAATCTTACAGGCTTTCCTTTGATGAACATCTTGCAACTATGACGTCCAAAATACGGCAACATTTCTTCGTCAATTGACAAGTTGTGTGAGAATATCCCAAACTGCATATTCTTTTGATTCATTACATCGAAAATAGGACGCAATTTAGCGAATTTATCATTTTTATCCAGATCCGCATTATCACATAGATGAATGTTTTCCTTTATAGAGTAAAATTTGTTCCGACTCATACAATTTCTTACAATTGATACATTTTTGTCTTCATCTTTTGACCAGTACAATTTCGTTGCTGGTAAAGAATGATAGCCAGACAATAATAATATACCAAAAAATCTTTTGAGTTCTGCTACCGTGAGGATAAATAAATGACGGTTATGGTCACGAGCATATTTTTCCGAGAAACATACAATCTGTTCCCAAATTTCATCACTAAAAAATAGTGAAAATACTTCAAAAGGTGTTTTTCCACCTACACGTTCTTCAATATTTTGTGTCATTACTGTTTCATCACTTGTAGGACAATTCATATAGGTCGGATGTTCTTTTTCCAGTCTGGAACACATTTTGGGGACTTCTTTGACAGTCTTGGCTTCTTCGATGTTGAAGGACCGAGCTCACCTTGCGTGTTTTCAGGCTCTAAGGGTAAATCGGTGTGTATTTCATATGTTCCAGCGATATCAGTGGACACAATATTGTCAAAATCACCTAGCGCGTCATCATCTAGGCCTTCCTCGTCTGTAAGATTGTCAACCGTCGCGTCGGGGGATGTACACGGCATCGATTTAAATGGCATCTTGTATTCTTCCTCTTCTAAGAACTAGAATTTCTAAGAAATAGTAATCGCTGCCAAGCCATAAATTTCGCCTTATTATTTACTGATTTGTATACACTCACTTAAAGTTTTTTAGAAATTACTAAGTGATACTATTAGCATAGTTTTGACAGCCTCTAGTTATATCAATAAAAATGAAAAAGAATATATTTAGCTGCACCGAAATGTGTACTTTATTTATACTCTTAAGACTAACTTATTACATGGTTCTTACTTCTATTTATACTAACTAATATGTTTACAATTACTAGTATAGTTTGTTAAGATACAGATTATATTATTTGTTTAGGTTTGTTTATATATATATTGCTTGCTTAGATACAATTGCTTTGTTCTAAGATAAGGTTTGAATATCTCAAATACTGTTTGTTTAAAGGATTATTTGAAGTGACAAAAAATTAAACTAACTCAAGGTTGTTTCTATTTTTTACTGAAACAAAAGGTTGTTTTGATGTTTGTTACTATAAAAATACATTCCTTTGTCCCCTCTGTTAAAATGGAATGTCCTCATTTCAAAACATCTAGATGTCGGCTTATAATAATTAATTATTTTATGTGTTTGATTAATTTTTTGAGTTTACCTTTTTATATTATATTATATAGTAAATAATTATTTTTGCATGTTTCATGTAATGCTTTCTTTTCTCATATAATTTAGTTTTTAATTAGCGTCAATGTTCTAAAATGCAACAACCAGTGTCCTTGCCTTGTTTTCGGTGCCTTTTTTTGGAATTATTGGCTGTGTTTGTGAAAAATTTTCACTTTTCGTATGTGTGAAAAAAGTTTATAATTAATATCAATATTATATACTTAATTATTTTTTCGTTTTTCACATGATGTCTTCTTTTAGTTCGTTTTGAATTAGCTTTAATTTTCCAGAACTCAACAACCATTTTCCTTTTTGGCTTGCCTTGTTTCCGGTGCCTTTTTTGGGTAATTGGTGTTGCTTATGGAAATTTTCACTTTTCGATTGAGTTTATAATTACCATCAATGCAGTTACTTGTGCTTGGAGTTGGACCATCTTTGCTTCTTCCTAACTGATAATTAACTGCCCAATGTTTCAGGATTTTTCAGGACTCAACGTTATCCGCTTTTTCAGAGTCTATTGCGAATCTTGGTGAAAGTATTATCCATTATTTCAGGGCCTATACTTTTTTACCTTGTTCCACTTTTTCAGGAATTGTCGCTGTCCGCTCTTCCAGGGCCTGTTGTGAATCTTGCTGAATTCGCCGCTGTCCGTTTTTTCGGGATCTGCTTTTGATTCGTTCTGGAAGTATTGTCCGCTGTTACAGGACTTCTACTTATATCCATTGCCATTTGTTTCTGCACTTTTTTCAGGCATTTAGTGCTGGAAGTCCCACTTCCTGTGGAATTTTTTGATTTATTCCTTTCGGAATAAAATCTGGCTTTTGGTATAGCAAATAAATTTGCCATCCCGGTTGAGCCCCCAGTTAATTTTTACCATAAGTAAAAATGAGTCAAAAGAATATATTTTGAGCTGCACCGAAATGTGTAATTTATACTCTTAAGACTAACTTATTACATGGTTCTTACTTCTATTTATACTAACTAATATGTTTACTTATTACTAGTTGATAGTTTGTTAAGATACAGATTATATTATTTGTTTAGGTTTGTTTATATATACATATATTGCTTGCTTAGATACAATTGCTTTGTTCTAAGATAAGGTTGTGGTATTCAAACTCAATGTTGTTTTGATACTTGTTTGTTTAGGATTATTTGTTGTAGTGACAGTGCACTTCAATTGTTCTAACTCAAGGTTGTTTCTGCATTCTGTTTACTGAAACAAAAGGTTGTTTTGATGTTTGTTACTATTATAAGGAATACATTCCTTAACTCTCTCGAACCAAAGAGTCTCGTATCAAGTTGTCTATGTTATTAGCTCAACGTTCTAGAACCAACTGAATAATAAAAACAAAACAGAACTACTCCTTGAATAGCGAGAACCCATTATTGACAATACATTTCTAACACGAATGGCATGCTGAGTAACAATAACAACAGACTATTGTTATTCCCAAGGTTGCGTAAACGCAACGTTTCCTAGAAATGTAAGATAAACAACACGTGTAGGTAGTTTTGTCCACCAAAAGGGTTTATATCACAAAGAAGATATTGTTAAAGCTTTGTACAGTGTAAAAAGTAAAGGTTTATTTAAATTAATATTTTTTATGATTGGATGAATATATCGATCCCGAGATGACTCAATTAGCAGTTTTTGAATGATAAAAATAAAATGCATTTGTATTTGAAAAGCCATAAAAAAAATTGTTGTCTATCTGTTAGTTCTTCTTTTTGAGACTGGCTTACATTTCATAGATTTATTTCCTTTTTTTAGAAATAAAAAAAAAACAAATTCGAAATGTTGCGCTTGCGCAACGATGGGTAAAGATAGGTTAACCTCGCTCCATCCCCATATAACGGCACTACTACTATCAATAACTACATACACCAGATACATTAAGTTTTACCATCTCCGGTATGGGACATATTTATTAGAGCTGGGGTCAAAGTTGGACAATGTGTGGGCCATTGCCCACTTTTATGTAAAATCACATATCTCGTTACCCGCTCGACGAATTTAAACCAATAAATTCTTTTAAAATTCCTATGTCACAGTGCGAAAATAGGCGCAATCGAATAATAACTACGCCTACTTCTCATACAACACAATTTTAAATTCCATTTGATCCAAATCGGAGCGAATCAGTTCAAGGAATATGTGTACCCTAGTAGCTGTAGTTTTCTTTTGACCGCCAATATCGTTGATCGAGATATATAATTATAATATAGATATTCCTTTCTTGATAATAGTTTTGAGAAAGTCTAAAAAATTGGTATAATCATTGGTATGGGAGATATATGTTATAGTTATATCAATGTAAATGATCAACAGAATATCAAAATGCACCTACGTATTAAGTTTCGTTTGAATATCTCAAAAACTGTTGAACGAATTTTTATAACCCTAAAAAACTTCGCTAAAGAATCGGTTTTAGATCCATAGTCTGTTGGGCAAAGTTGTTCAGAATGATCCGTGGAACATTTCCCGCATACGAAATTTTTCCGGTTTTTGGCTCCTTGTAAATCAACCTGCCCTACAATACCCAAACTACAATAATTTCCTTTATTTTAGAGTTTATCTAAATCCGATTATTCTTGGTTAACGAGAAAAAAATTAATAACAAAGAGTACGCTTAAATTTCGTAGGAATAACAACAGTATTATGTTTTGTAATTACTGCTACCATAACAGAAAAATTTTTCCGGTTTATCAAAGCAGTTACATAACTTGTAATTTTCTTACTAACACTCGTTGTACATAAGAAGAGAAGTGATGAGTGCAAAATATCTGTGATGCACTCATATAATTGTTGTTATATAATACGCTTGAAAAATAATATTGGATATCAGACAATATTAAAGCACACGTTTTATTGTTCAGATTTCTTCTTCAGAACTTGTCTTATTAAATGCTTTTATTGTCTGCCGAGAACAAACTAATAAATTAAAAGTATGAATCGATTTCAAATGCAGACCAAAATACATATTTTGCTTGTTGCTTTGGTGTTTGCTGGCAAGCGACCCAATAGAACATATTTACTGGAATCTTCTGTTAGGATACAAATGCACATAAGTAACTAACGGGCACATATTGTATCAGCGGCATAAATATTAAGTTATTAAAAATTCAATTCAACGTGCTCATCGACTTTGAAATGCAATCTAAAATGGAAAGGAAGAAGTGAAAAGAAATTATTCACACATTTTCCTGCATTTCTTGCCAGTCATAAAATATGACTCCCGCTGCTCAGGCCGCTGCTGCTACATGCCAAAAGCATGCGACGTTCTGCAAATACGCAGGTCTTGAGCACCAGATAGCGATAGAGATAAGAGCACCACACACAAACTTACACACGCAGATTTTCTCCCTATCCATACATAAATTCCACTATACAAACCTCTGCTTTATTGCAGGCTCGTTGAAAAATTGCTATCCTCGCGGCAGATTTATATCGCATCGGTAGCAGCGAATGCTACGAAAATCACCAAGAGGGGTGTGAGGTGGGTTGCGGTGCGCAGCAGGCGGCAGCTATGGCTCATAACCTTCAGACGCGTGCATGCCGCTGGATTTTTTTATCTGACAGACAGCGGCAGTGAACCGCTGCGCAGCTGTCTAACGCGACGTAAAGTGGCAACGAGTAGCTGCTGTTCTTTGCCACTTTTTTCCACACATTTCTGCTTTACACTTTTTCCTCATTGTGGAGTCTGTGTCGAAATTTATTTGAGTGTTTGCCTGCATGTGTATGCGCCCGCTTTTGACTCCATTTTCCAGTGCTCACACGCTGCCTGCCTGTACGCCTGCTTGCTGACAGGTGCCGTCCATCTTGGCGCATTTTAAATATTGACAGCTATTTGCCAATTGCATAAGCAGCTGTTGCTGTGACTGTCATTTTTCAATTTTCGCATATACATCGCTGCGTACATACATACATACGTACAATTACTACGTATACAATATGTTCGGGTTTATCCTCATATATATTTTCGAGTATACCGCTTCTTATTTCGTACATAACAGTACCAGTAAATTTTCTTCTTGCTTCTTTATCCGCTTTTAAGCGCAAAATTAAGTCCATTACAAAAAATATATCCTTTTGCAGATAATTTTCGGCAGTGACTGTATGTGTGTGTATGTATAGTACGTTCATGTATTTTTTTGAAGTTTAAAGTTCCTGATATTACTCGGTGTGCAGTTGTAGCCTCGTTTTGGGTTAACGCGCGTCTTTTATGTGTCATAAACTTTTCATCTACTGCTGGTATTTCAACTTTCATCAACATACTGACGTACATAGTCAGCAGTATGTAATCTATGTATCAGGAAGAGCTCTGCGTGTCTATAGTGCACGTACTGACCACTTTAAAATTCATATACAGGGTGCATAATTTTGTGAAACTTTACGAAAAATTCAATAAAATTGGACTTTTATTTTTTTAGAGTACGAACTGAATATAATTTATTATAACTTAAATAAAAAATATTAACTTCAAACATAATAAAATTTTTATGTATAAGTACATAATATTAAAAATTTCGAATAATTTCTTTGAAAAATGCCGAAGATAGCAGCGACCCCATATATCAGGTCACAATCATACTTAGTCTTTAGGATACAGAGGTTAAGAGGTTGAAATTTGATTTTGTTCTACATCTTTCTTCTATATAAACCTAAATACTTTCAAAACAATAGAAAATATAAGCTTGTCGTTTTATATTGCTAATAGGAGATCAGGTGCAAATCGTAGCCAAAATAGTCCCTTGCTGGTCATACATCGGGACAAAAAACACCAGGAAACTGTAATTAAACTCCCCGGGTAAATAATATTTAAAAAGAATGTACGTTGCTAAGTCGGTAGGACTGTCCTTAATTAATATGCTAAATATGAGCGCGATCTGTCAACCAGTTTGTTTACAGCAGCTGCTTAAGTCCGTATACCTCAGTAGTGCGTTGCGATGGATAAAAATATCGAACAATCTGTCTGTCAATAGAAGAAATAAAAAAATTCGCTGTAGGAGCTGAAGGCCATCCCAAATGTGCTTATGAAAAGTGATTCGAGGACTGAAAAATTCGTTGGCATAAGTCTATCACATCTTTTGGCGATTACTTTGAAGGCGATAACACAATATTGATGAATAATTGAATATTATTTTGCGATTTATTTACAATTTCCGGTTTCTTTTTTGTCACAATGTATAACAGCTTTTTGCTCTATGTTGATCAATAATGAAATATTCGATATTTTTGATTATTACGTACATACGTTGTAAAGAAAGTTCCACGATATGCGCATTGAGCTAAAGGAATTTGAATAATATTTCCAATCTAAATTTTCATCCTGTTTGATCGCTTTGTTTCGGTTTAAACCGATTCATGGTTATAATTATTCTGAATTGAGATTCTCAAAACATATGTAAGCAACTCAATCGATTTGTATACTCATGTTTATATACAGACATACAAATTGAAGAACCCTATATATACATACACAAATATAGTTCCACTTAGTATGTATGTCCGTAATTTAAACAGCAGCCGGCATCAACACTTTTAACTTTGCTTTCTGCCCTTCGACCGCTTAGTGCCACTGTTCGAGTATATGAAAAACGTAGAGAGAACAGTTGTGCCTCAACGGGTTTTATTGGCTGTTAGACACGAGTGTCTTCAAGTTGCCCATAAATTGCACATTTGAAATGTTTACTGCGCTTTTAGACCAAGACTTTATTTCCAAGCAAGTCTTCAGCTTCATTTATGCTTAAGCAAAAAGTTATGTAAGTGCAATAACATATATTTCCTTAGCGTACATATGCTGCTATATACATACATACATACATATATACATACATACTATATGTATGCATGTACATGCCGAGAAGCACACTGCAGCATCCGTTTTGGACCAAGTTAAAATAAGTAAATATTGCAAACTTTTCCAGTATCTCTTCCAACTCGTTTATCTCAATCTCACTCTCATATGTACATATGTATATGTAAGAATTTACATGGATGTACATATAAGTGCAGATAACAGCTTTTTTTATTACACAAAATATGATGAAGTTTTTTATTCGCCGTATTTGATACGTTGTGGGCGTTTGCTAAGGCTAACAAAGCCGTGTCTATGTAAATTGGAAAAGGTTATATTGAAAATAAAATATCCATAAATTTAGTATCCATAAAAATAAGTTGAGTGAAGTTGATAGCCTTAAAGGTTTTACGACAACGCTGTTCTATATACGAGTACATACATATATGCGTGTGCGTTTATGTGAGCGCGCATAAATTTAAGCAGTCTGCAATGTATGAGTTATATGCCTGACGATCGAGTATTCTTGTCGGATTTTAATTTTCAATATTTTTTTTTTAATACCTTTAGAATCCAATTTTTGATGTTGCGGTTTGAAATACGCCTGCCGGTTGTTGGTAAATATTTTTAACGATTTTTTTCTTCTGATGAACTCAGTCTTCTACAAGTTTAAATAAGTTTTGCGAATACAAAGTAGCTTAGTTGAAACACAGTATTTTATGTTAATAATGTGTTTCGATTCGCCATTTTTGTTGTGAGCAAAAGCGACAAAAAAGTTAGCTAAATAAATTTGATAATATGAAAATATGTGCTACAGTGGTGTACTTGCTTTTTTAAATACAACCAAGAATTTTGAGATTTTGTTTAAAATAATATAAACGAATTTTGCAACTGTGAAGGTCTCAAATTACCGATTACTGTCTTAAATAAGTATAGATTAATTTTAAATTGCATAAAAATCAGTAAGCAAGGGCTAAGTTCAAGTGTAACTGATCATTTTACACTATTGCAACTTCCAAAGAGCAAAGCTGAGAAAATATTTTCAGTCCTCGGGAAATACTTTCAACATTCATTATTCGACGAAATGGTGAATGGATTACAATTAAATTTCGTGTTTTATTAGACTACATTATAAGTAACTCACTCAGTTTTATTGTTAAATATTATTTTAATTCGCGTCAATAAAATTTCATAAAATCATCCTAAAACAAGTAAGGAAGGGCTAAATTCGGGTGTCACGAACATTTTATACTCTCGCATGATAAAGTGATAATAATTTCATTATTTTTCATTTTGCATATTTAATTAGCTTAAATCAATTTGTGTAAAGTTATTGAATTGTATTTTCATTTTCCTAACGTATATATTATACAGAGAAGGCATCAGATGGAATTCAAAATAGCGTTATATTAGAAGAAGGCGTGGTTGTAAACCGATTTCACCCATATTTTGTTCATGTCATCAGCGTGTTAAGAAAATATTACATACCGAATTTCATTGAAATCGGTCTAGTAGTTCCCGAGATATGGTTTTTGGTCCATAAGTGGGCGACGCCACTCCCATTTTCAATTTTTAAAAAAAGCCTGGATGCAGCTTCCTTCTGCCATTTCTTCCGTAAAATTTAATGTTTCTGACGTTTTTTGTTAGTCGGTTAACGCACTTTTAGTGATTTTGAACATAACCTTTGTATGGGAGGTGGGCGTGGTTATTATCCGATTTCTTCTATTTTTGAACTGTATATGGAAATGCCTGAAAGAAATGACACTATAGAGTTTGGTTGACATAGCTATAGTAGTTTTCGAGATATGTACAAAAAACTTGGTAGGGGGCGGGGCCACGCCCACTTTTCCAAAAAAATTACGTCCAAATATGCCCCTCTCTAAGCGATCCTTTGTGCCAAATTTCCCTTTAATATCTTTATTTATTGCTTAGTTATGACACTTTATAGATTTTCGGTTTTCGCCCTTTTGTGGGCGTGGCAGTGAGCCGATTTTGCCCATCTTCGAACTTAACCTTCTTATGGAGCCAAGAAATACGTGTACGAAGTTTCATCATGATATCTCAATTTTTACTCAAGTTACAGCTTGCACGGACGGACGGACGGACGGACGGACGGACATGACATGTACGAAATATGCTTGAAATCGGTTCACAACCACGCCTTCTTCCAATATAACGCTATTTTGAATTCCATCAACCGTTATGCCTTTTCTGTATAATACGTTGTATATAATGAGATATAGGAACAATGAATATAAAGCAAGGAAGAATAAATTTGTAACACAAATATTTGATATATTGAATTAATGTAGAAAATATCAACCAGAGGATTGGAATTCATTCTTGAAAAAACTTATTCACTCAATTTCATTAAAAAATCACATATTTTTACGAACCTAAAAGGTTTAAAGTCAGGTTGAAATCACTATATAGGGTATTATGTGAGCTTGTTGCTGTAATTACATCTCAGGTATAAGCGAGAACTTATTTTGAAACAGTTTTTAAATAAATATCTCACAAACTGACCCGCATATTCGGCATACGGTACGGTAGAATAGGGAAAATCATCATATGTATTATACTAAAATTTCATATATTTTACATATTACAATTACATATATATCTTATATATTACAAAAATATATAAAATATAATACTTACAGCTTTAAAATATTTTATTAGGTATATGGAAATAGCGGTGGTACAGTATTGACACTATTACTACTTATTGCTTCGTTAAGGTACCTCACATACCATCACCATTGTAAAGGGCGTTAAGTCAACAGGATGTGTGAAAATGCCATGCATAAAGACACACAATTATTAGAAAAACACGACCACTCAATTATTTTAAAATAACTCGCGAATTGTCCAATATGTGCTGCTTAAAGTTTACAGATTTTCTATTAGGTATGTGGGGGGTACGGGAAGTACTCACATGATTGCAGCCATTTTCGATATACAGACACTCTATTATCAGGAACAAACTGTCTCACAATTTCCATAACATGTACTATATACCTCACACATTGATCAATATCCACTTCCGTTTTCGACAATATTTTAAAGGCAGTTTTTGTTCAAAGTTTATCCTTTAACTATCCCTTAGTTAAAGAATCGGGTGGTTTTTAAATTTATGTTCTATGGGGAGTTAACGTGGTAACTGTATTACATGAATATCATAATATTTTTATGCACCGAATTTGGTTGAAATTAGTAAATTAGTTCCGGACATATACATTTTCACCTAAGTTGGGCGATGCCACGTCCATTTTGCAAATTTGACTCAGGCTCTTATCTCTTTTTACCATTATGGATGTAAAATTTAATGTTTCGCACGCATTGAGTTAATTGATTTATTGATCTTTAAATAATTGTTAACACACGTCCAACAAGTGCCTCTTGCTAGTGCACACCGTTGTGTCAAATTACAGATATACCTTAATTAGATGAACAGTTATGGCATTTTACAGATGTTAGATTAATGGCATTTTGTGGCGTTGCAGTGTACTGATTACGCCCATCTACTTAATGGGCCTCACCTTTTTGCCAAGGAACACGTGAACTATGTACCATAAGATATCTTATTTTTTTCTCAAGTTATCGCTTGCGATATTGTCTCATCATTATTCTTTATCTATTTCTATTAGTTTTAGATGTTACAAGCAACCGTTAGGTAAGAAAAGCAATCAGACTATGTAGCAACATGTTGCAAGATTTTTATTGATTTTAATAACTTAGAATAACGTTTGAACTAAACTTCATTTCTTATCGAAGGCGAGCAGCATGGCGAATCAAAATATCGGTGTGATTTATTGTCTTTATTTCAAATTCAAATTATGTAATTTAGGCTTGCTATAGGCGAAATTAGGAAGAGTCCTCAGCAAAATGTATTCATAGTTGTACCAACTTGGTCCAAACATTCACCAGAAATCGTTTACATTATTAAAGGAGGATTTTGAACACTGACTCTCATTTTTCGGAAAAATAAATTTTCATGTGATACTAAGTAATTAATCTCAATACTTCCGTCGGTATTGTCAAATACCTACATTAGGAAGAGTTTAATAAGACATATCTGAGAGTTAAATATATTTAGTATCAATACCTCTATACACGTCGAAGTGCCGGATTTGTCAAAAATGAGTTTGAATTCTGTATAGAGCACTCAGACACATGATAGAAACCGAACAATGTTCTTTTATGAAGCTTAAATTGCTATAATCGCTAACTTGAATGGAAATAAAGGGTAAGATTTAAAACTTGCACAATTATCTCTTTGACAACAATCTCCCTCATGCATATCACATTGATTCAATTTATCGTAGTTTTCCAGAATATGAAATTATTTTAAAATAATACCTGCTGAATATAAATAGCTATGCATTAATATGTGAAACTGTATATACAGCAAATATATGTAGAAAATATTTAAATTAAGTGGATTCAACTTCTAGTTGCACAACATATAGTTTGCACGAAATGCACTATTAAGCAATTCTGTCATAACTCATACTGCAGATAAGACTTTTATAAAAAATCGAAATCTCAACTTCAAGCACATATAAATGCAAATGAATGCGTACATATGTATTTATGGAAAAATGTCATCTGGAAAAAGTAACAAGAACAATAAATGCCACCGCTTTTATATGGCAATTAAGCAAATTTAGTGGAAATTCAACTAAACATTTCTTTTTTTTGCAGTTAACTGTAGCACAAAAATTTTAAATATTATTTATGCACAAATTTAAGGGTATTAAAATTCCACAAATTTAATAGCTCATATGTAAAGACATTTTTTGTGCAAAAGAGTTAGTTTGGTGCTTACCATATCTGTGATAACAAAAGCCACGAATTGTTGCAATTACCTGGAAATAAAAAAAAAAATTTTAGAATCAGAAACACACAACAACCACAAAATTTAATATCGGCATTTACAGACATTTATATTTATACAACGACAATAGAACATATAAAAAAATTTAACGAATTGGTTTTTAAACGAGCGTAATTAGGCTTTATTCAATACCAAATACAGTACAATCAAATTACACAAAGCCCTAATGAACTCCTTTAATTCCATGAATTCGTGGCACTGCCTTCAGTTGTCACCTCTATTAATCACTTTTAAAGGTCACGATCTACATTATATTTGTCTCATAAGCGCTCTTCTGCTACAATTCTATTCAATAGCATCACTGTAGCGTACGCTCAATCGCGAAACCCCGTAGAAATCGTATTGTCTTAATTCCAGTCTAGCCCACTAAATCCAACTACGAAGTAATATGCAGGGATTATCAGATTTTTCTTCTAACCTCTTTTCGTAAGCTAAGCAGTTTATGCTTAAGAACAGCCGCACTTGACGCTTGATAAGGTTTTACAAGGACGTAACAGTTAAGAATGAAGCATTAAGTCATTGACTAAGTATAAATCCAGCTATAATGAATGGAAAGCTAAAATAGACTTGGATGTCCAGATTTGCTTTATATAAAGTTCAAATTCTTCACAATTATTACCCTGTGAGTCTATAATGAGCTCTTAACTAAACTATTTGTGTTATACAAGGGTCTATGAACTCACAACTGAGACGACGCCAGATTAACGTACGTCAGCATCACTTTTTACACAAACAACGCTTTATGTGCATCCGCACTCTGAAACTGTGAAATGTACGATTTTAGCCAAACATAACGGTTACACTCCAGCACTTTCCATTTACGAAAATATCCAGATAGTCCATAAAGACATTCATTGCTTTCCACAAACCAAACGCAGCATGCAATAAACAGCGGCAAAAAAGTTCAAATTAATAAAGAAAGACGAGTTTCACGGAACGCCAAATAGGAAAAGCAGTTCCGAACAAATCAATTGAGCACCGAAAACACAACACTGACATAAGGAAATGTGTGACAACAACTAGTGAAAGGAAAAGCGCGCGAGCTTAACCCAGCACCCGGGAGATTTTAGCTGCGAGTACACAAAAAAAGGAGAAGAACCAAAAGTTGAACAGTGCAATATATAATGGGAGTAAAGCAGAAAATAAACCCTGCGAAGTTAAGTCCCTGGCTGGACGCAGTAAAGCTGCGATGGCTGTCTTGCACATAAAACTAAAATTGTGGTTTTGTGCGCTCCAAAGGACAAGCAATGTGCCGCGAAGGAAGACCAATAAAGCGCAACATCAACAAAAACTGCGCACAGTTATATATGAGAAATTTCGAAAAAAAGCGTCAGAAAGAATACGAAACACAATAAAGCACCCAGCCATCCCCAGTGCTGCATACCGCATTGGCAAATGACATGTCGAACTTTTCTCTCTGACAACACGCAGCGTGTCGTGTTGCTGCTGCACGCTGAAAAAGTAGGAAAATAAGCAGCAGCAAGTAAGAATAATGACAAGATATGCTGCAGCAATGCAATCGCAGCGCAGACTTATCTACTAGACAAATATCAATGGCTGCGAAAAAGTTCCTGAGATGCGAAAAAAACTTGTTGGTGGGGGATATATTTCTTCTGCCTTCTGAAAATTGTACGTATTACTTGTGTACACGAGTATCTTCTACCATTTCAATTAGTTGCGAGTGCGCGTGCAGGATAAGTGTCATTCGGCAGCAGCAGCGGCAGCAGCAACAGCAGCGGTGCCAGCAATTTAACGCTGACCAACTGTACGCCCCCAAGCGCCCTTCGCTCATAGATCGCACAGAGATCGACAAATATTTTGCTAGTGGCGTATTACTTGTGCGCTGTCAGCTTTCATTTTATTATTTGCAGAAATGTCGGCGCGTACAAGTTGGCTTTGTTGCGTGTGGATTTTGTCTGCTCGTGCGTGCAAATAAAGATGACACATTGTGTGCCAATAGTGCCACAATAACTGGCGGCAACAGCAACTATAGTCACAGCATAAAAAAGCAAAAAAAAAAAAACAAGTAAATAAACCGCACGTAATGCCACCAACACTGCTAGCTATAGTACAACAATAATAATCCAGCAATCGATGTGTAGTTTAAAGCGATTAGGCGTCTGTCCAAAACTTCAAAAAGTGTCCTACGCAGCCATGCTCACACGAGGGTAGCCAATAATTATTTAGCCTCCAAAAGAAAAGCGAAAATTTTGACATTTAGCTCACTTTATTCTTTTGACTATGTGGTTTTCCGAATTCTTTAATGCATATGAAAAATGTGTGTAGGTCTCATCATTCGAAGCAAATTTCAGCTCACCAAAACCAATAGAAGACGTACTGACCGTCACCAACTCTGGTGAATACTTTCAATCGCCAAATGGGACGTCTCTTGGTACGATTCCGCGTCATCCATCCATCAGCTTACTGCCTTGCGTTGGGACAACTTCACTTGATAAAGCCCACGTTTCGACTGTTCTTTGGTCCCTGGTTTCATATTTTATGTCGATAGCTTCTCATTTTCCACATTTTTTGATTGAGATGCCTACCTCGCGTTCAATTGAAAGTCTGCCAATACGAGATTGTCGACTTTTTTACACCTTGAAGAGTCTCATTATAAAAATCAATACTTGGCGTGAGAAACTTGTTCCCTACCAAATCCAAAAAACAAATCTTTTTTTTTAATTTTTCTAAAATTCGTGGACATGATCTCTTCTGAATGCGGTCAAAACATAACCACCGGAGCAGCGGACCGCACTCGTAAATGCAGAATGATTCCCACTATACTAAGCGGAATGCACAACAAAGTTTGATTTTAAAGAAAATATACTTAGGTATAACACATACGTCTTCACATAAGTATGTACACAATTATATGGTCTTAGCTCACCCGTGCGGTCCAGCGATTCGTTACCAGTTGCGCCGGTTACCGCTTGGCTGATTGTTTGGTTGATCGGAGAAGCGTAAGACATTTTCAATTACCGTGGCTGTCTTGACTCACTGCCATCGTCCAATGGTGCCGCCCATAGCGCCTCTTATCTTACGTTGCTCGCACCCCTTTCGTCCTATCCATCTCACACATCTCCTTCCAGTAATTTTATTGTTCACATGCTTCGATTCTTATGTCATTTTCTTATTTTTATTGCTGTTGCGCCCCAGCAACTGCTCCTGTACTGGCTTCTTCTGTTCCAAAACTTCGTTTTTCATACGGCACTTACTAGATAAAATCGCTTTCGCGACTCCCTTGCCAGCAGCCTGTCTCGCTGTCCTGCGCTTCACTTCACTCACTGTGGCGCGCACTTCACTTGGCTTGCGCTCCGCATTTTTTGTCGGGACGTGCGTGTACGTCAATTAGTGGCATTTTAACGATTAAGAAAAACTGCAACACTTTAAATATTGCATTGCTGTAAATTCTCGCGTTCTTTTCTATGGGTCTCCTTGCACTTTCCTGTATAACATCGAATTTTATGGTTTCTGTAAATGATTATCGCTCCGATGTCAATTGTTTAAATTGAAATGTCAATAACCCCCAGCGTGCGATATTCCATTTAAGCGACTTTATTTTTATTGCAAGCGATAACAACCGCACGTTTGTAAAGAGTGTGAATTTTTCAGAGAAATCTTTTATTGGCACATAAAACTATAAAGATAGTTGCCGCTTTCGGGGTGAAAAGGAAGTGAAGTTATATTTTAAACGGTAAAAAATAAAGTTAAACTGATGTTGTTCATTAAACGCCAAGAAACACTAATGTGGGCCGTATAAATAATCCGGCCTTTCGTTTACGTTGACCCTTTTGTGGTGTGGAAGCAATATAATGAATACTACTTGCATAGATCACTGGAGTGTCTAGTTTTACCTACAATATGGTAAGTCAAATACTTATTTTCGCACCTGTTTCGAATTTACTATATACTTACTTCATATAAATACATACAATTTAGGTATTTTATAATAGCGTGTTTTCTTATTCTGAGCACCTTTTCCGAAGCTATTGATATTATAGGGTACTTTGTTGGAATTTACAAATATTACAGACTTTCTGGTGTTCCCAAATGAGCTTCACCTAAGCACCATTCAACAATTCGATGGTTGGGAGGAAATATCTAATTTGTTTTATTATTGCTGACCAAATCTTTTAGTAGGAGCACTGAAAGCTGAGAACTATATCATTAAATTATTTTCAAAAATAATATTCTAACATCTCTCTATTTTTTCGTGCAGGCTTTGCATTTTGTAAAATCCGCTATATGAAATTTCTGGGACGCGATCTCATGAATTTTAACCCAGCCGCCCTGAGTTATAAATGGTGGATCTAATCCGACTTTGTTTTGTTAATAAATAAAGCTTTTTACACACCCTTGTTGCAACAGATTTGGAGACATTATATGCGTTGGTTCTCCACCAATAGACTTTATTAGTGACTTTTCCAAATAAAATATGTCTGAATAGTATGAATATTAACATAATATTAGTACTTAAGGTTTTACTGCTAATAAATTACTAAAATTTCTGCTGTAAACAAACATTTATCTCCACAGAACAGTGCAAATACCGTTAAAATTGAGCACTACTCCCTGCATTTTTCAATTCAATATATGTATGTATGTATGTATATGTTAAATATAATTCACTATTAATTTCTAATTTCATGAATAAGTAACTACTTAATTATCTACGCTTTATCAATACGCAATTAGTAAGCATAAAATTATTATTACCCGAAAAATAAATGCTCTTCCAAAACATCCGCACCCGCATACTATACAAAGGTCAACAACACGACGGGGTGCCAACGTGCGCATAGTGCCCCCCGTGTTTGTCAATAAATTCTCTTTCGCCACTAATACGACAGTTGGCCAATTGTCCGGCTGGCAGCCGCACTAATACTAATAATGCTGTGTCGTGGTCAAGCGTGACGAATGCACGCGGTGATAGGGTGCGGAGACAATTAGAGAGCCAAATGAAATGTGTTTATGAAATACGCATAAAAAAGGATCGAGGTCAATTTTAGTTGTATGCAATGTATGTACGTACATATGTAGTGGTTGTTGTGTGTCTATGCATTTTATTAAATAACTTACATGCATACAAGTAAAATTATTTTTAAGTAGATTACTGGCTGTGTTCCAGCAAATATCGAACACACTGCCGGCCTACCAATCAGGCGATCTGTGCGTGTGCTACAGTGTCTGGTGTTAGTAATGGTCAATTGGAGTGTGAGATAAAGTCATTCAATGAGTGAGTCTTACCACTGATACAATCACCCCTCTTGTCAATAAACGCATAGAACAAAAGTTTTAAGATAATACGAAATGACGATATAACGAACAGCTGTTATTTGGAATGTGTAGAAATAAACAGTGGTTGGGTAGATTTATGGCACTAACGTCTGGCATGGACTGGTGTTTTCGGGGGTAGAAAAAGGTTTTCGTATATTTATGGGTTACTTTTATGTTGATATTATTTTTATTTTCAAAGTGAAGTGGTGGTGGTGCGAAAGAATTGTCAATTTATTGGTGGGTTAACTAGTGGCATCATTTTGAAACACAATAAGTTGATTTTCGAAGAAAAAAAGAAATAGTAATAATAATTTTGATATCATTATGTGAGAGTTTCTGTTTTCAATATGTTGAAAAAGTTAAAAATTACTAACCAAGTACATTATACCTTGTTGATCAGAATTTTACTCAGTTCGACTTATTTACTTCAAAGCAATTCTGGCAGCAAAAATATGTATATTCTTCTTCTTCTTAATTGGCGTAGACACCGCTTACGCGATTATAGCCGAGTTAACAACAGCGCGCCAGTCGTTTCTCCTTTTCGCTACGTGGCGCCAATTGGATATTCCAAGCGAAGCCAGGTCCTTCTCCACTTGGTCCTTCCAACGGAGTGGACGTCTTCCTCTTCCTCTGCTTCCCCCGGCGGGTACAGCGTCGAATACTTTCAGAGCTGGAGTGTTTTCGTCCATTCGGACAACATGACCTAGCCAGCGTAGCCGCTGTCTTTTAATTCGGTGAACTATGCCAATGTCGTCGTATATCTCGTACAGCTCATCGTTCCATCGAATGCAATATTCGCCGTGGCCAACGCGCAAAGGACCATAAATCTTTCGCAGAACTTTTCTCTCGAAAACTCGCAACGTCGACTCATCAGTTGTTGACAACGTCCAAGCCTCTGCACCATATAGCAGGACGGGAATTATGAGCGACTTATAGAATTTGGCTTTTGTTCGTCGAGAGAGGACTTTACTTTTCAATTGCCTACTCAGTCCGAAGTAGCACCTGTTGGCAAGAGCAATCCTGCCAACAGGATTGAGTGCCAAGTGACAAGTGCCGTGAGTGCCAAGTCGCGAGTGCGACGACTGTTTGTTTGATGACAGGAGATATTTCGTCTTGCCCTCGTTCACTGCCAGACCTATTTGTTTTGCTTCCTTGTCTAGTCTGGAGAAAGCAGAACTAACGGCGCGGGTGTTAAGGCCGATGATATCAATGGAGGATGGGGTCATGATCTCTGATCGCCATTCACTTGGGAGTGGCCAGAAACGATTCTTTTACATATGCTCACGACTTCCGGTCTTTGACCAAGTATCCTCTGGGTAGCCTAAGAACATCCGTTCGAAGGCGAGCTAAAGTGAGAAGGCGAAACATCCCCTGCATAGGGTTGTGCGCTGGGTTTGGGACCCGCCACGTAAAAAGCCTATCCCAATGAAAAGCGACAAAGAGCCTCGGATGAGAAACCCCTCTTTTGGTGACGACCATGGCAAACGAAATATGTATATTACAGTGTCAAATATACTATTGCTTTGTAGTTGTTCTAACTATAATTTTTAAAACTTTAATTGTTTTAAACCTTTTTCAAGGAATCCTCTAGACTTCTTATAGATTACTATCGATAATTAAAAACATGCTTGAAAGATCTTTTGGAAATTGGCAACATTAAAAGTCTTCGAAGGCGCATTTAAAAAAATTAAATTTTAATTTAATGAAGTTCGTAAATAATTTATTTATTTCGTTATCATTTTGAATTATACGATTTGATCTCTTTATATACATACATATGAAAAAACAAGTTATTCATTGACACATAATCAGCTATTCGTTCGGCAATCGAGAGTATCAATTCGACCCAACTATGTATATTGGCAGTTCACACAAACTTGGCTACTAATACATACATATACTTTCGTTTTTCTTATTGATAAAGAAACTCTTCCGTATCATATAATATATTTTAAACACCGTAGCTTAAAGCATCGTGCTTGGATTTACTCTTTTGTAAAACATAATATTATTTATATAAATAATAAAAGAGTAAATCCAAGGACGAAGAATCCAAGTTTTTAGATAATAAAATTAATAAATAAACACATTTTGTTTAAAAACAAAATTTTTATTGCAATTTTTGACGTACGTTTAAAATTTTCGTCAATCACGATGGTAAATTGGTTTGAAAACTGTAAACCAAAGCTAGGCAGTATTGAAGAAAACAGAATTGGGTCAAAGCACGTCCAGTGATCCAGCTTGTTAAAGTTATTGAATTTAGAGGACGATAAAATTGTAAAATTACTTTCTCATAAGCAACTGGAGATAAATCGGTGCAATTTTGTGAAGTCAAAGAAAAATGTTTGTGCTATATTAAACATATTTTTTCATGGTCCGTTTGTTTAAATATTTTAAATCTTTTATATAAATTTTTGTTAAATAATTGAAATTTTTTCTTCACGCTAAAAAAACACTGAAAAGTATGTGAAAGAACGCGGAAAATATCACTTTTAATAATTTGCCAAAAAAATTGTACAAATTTTATATATAACAAGAAAAAACGTTAACTTCGACTGCACCGAAGCAAATATACCTTTCACAGGTGTATTTCTTTTAGTAACTATGTGTTCAGTTTAGTTGGAAGCTATATGCTACAGTAATCCGATCTGAAAAATTTTTTCGGAGATTACATTGTTGCCTTAAAAAATAATCCATACCAAATTTTGTGAATATATCTTGCCAAATGCAAAACTTATGCTATAGTAAGCTGATCTGAACAATTTTTTCGGAGATTACGTTGTTGCCCTAGAAAATAACCTGTGCCAGCTCTTGTGAAGATACATTGTCAAATGCAGAAGTTTTCCGTACAAGAACTTGATTCCGATCGTTCAGTTTATATGGCAGCTATGTTATAGTGGTTCGATATCGACAGTTCTGACAAATGAGCAGCTTCTTAAAGAGGAAATGACGTTTGCAAAATTTCAAAACGATATCTTAAAAACTGAGGGACTAGTTCGTATATATACAGACAGACGGACAGACAGACAGACGGACATGGCAAAATCGACTCAGCTCAACATACTGATCATTTATATATAAACTTTATACGGTCTCCGACGCTTCCTTCTGGGGGTTACAAACTTCGTGACAAACTTAATATACCCTGTTCAGGGTATAATATCGCAGTTCAAATACAAGTTCCACGTTGACACTTGATCACGTACTGGAAATAGTTGTTCGTTCCAAATCTTTAGCACGCTTCATACTTATATTATATGCTTCTCTTTATTTTTTCCAACTACTAACCTGCAAGCTATTCCAAATAACAACTTTAGCAACATTTTGTTGCTAATGCCTTTTATCAGCAAACACTTTTTCGTGCCACTTACAATAAAAATCACTACAGCTTCGGTAATTTCTTTATCTCAACACCTATTACAGATAGCCATCAGCACACCCTTTACTTGTTAATTACATGCGCATTCACACACAAGCACTTTCCAGCCCGACTATGCCAATGTAGCATATATGCACAGCTGCCAAAAGCAGGCCATAATCCTTAACACTTTAATTTTCTACGCAAACGGGGCAAAAAGGGCCCCTGGCGAGTGTGCCACCATTACAAATCCATAGCTGCAAACTCACAAGTAAATTACAAGCTGTCTTTGTTTATTTATAACAAGGCACATCCCTTTTATGTCCACAACTGTATGCGTATGTGTATGTGACCCTGTGTCTGTGCGTGTGTGCGTGATCGTTTGTTGGAGCACATTAAATTGAAAAGTAATTTTCCAGCGCATAGCCACTGTCAATGTCAGTCCTCTGCCTCTGCGAGTAGTTTAAGGCATGAAGCCGTTATATACACACATACATACACGTACATATGTAGTTATTTAATAGTGCAGGTGTGTGGGTATGAGCTCTCAAGCACGAAAAAATTTTCATGTGCGTCTGACTTCACACACACACAAATGAAGGACCCATCTCACCCAACGAAAAAAAAACCACAAACGCCGGCTACCAACAACACTGCGCCACAGCAATTCGGCATTCAGTTTGAGTTCACCACCTCACCACACAACCAATGTGGGTGCCTTGTACGCACGTGTAGCTGCAGGTCGGTGTTATCGGCAGCAATTATGTTGTCATGCACATTTATTGTTGCCGGATTTACGATGTACCCAACTATTGACATTTGCTTTTTAGTGCTTTTCTTTTAGTTGTATTTTCATTCACATTTATATACTTTTTATTTTCATTAAATTTTTTGTTGAGAGCAGCAGACGACAGACACTTTTAGTGCTTCACTTATTTATAAACAAGTTCTTACGTACGCATAAAGTGGCGCACATAGCATAACATAGCATAAGCTACATACATATAAACATTTACGACATGATTTTGTGCATTTGTACAAATACTGGAAAACTACAAATACTAACGGTATATTTGCATGAATTTAAATATATTTCTGGGCTTGTGTGCACTTGAAAAAAATTAGTAGTTCGTAAAGGTACATACAGATATACATTTCTACATATGGTTACGATTATTTCATTTAATACAATTTTTCCGAACTCATATTTCATAGTTATGCGTATTTATTTACTTGGTATTGCACACAAATAAATCACTTTGAAGTATGTGCTTAAGAGTTCTCTCGGTCCGGCCAACTTTTTTAATGCCATATTTTATGTGGGATCGCAAATGGGTGGTGTATATGACATCTGCTATGCGTTCGAATTAACCCTGTTAATAATCTCTGACTCAAAACATACATACTATAGCATATGAGATTCGTTAAACACTGAGATTCAAATTATATAGTGGAGTATGAGTTAAGGAAAGCTTCCACAAATTACCAATAACAAAATTTATTGCTTTGAAGCAAAGCTTCTGTGAAAAATGTTTAAAGAAAATTAAGAAAATTGTCATGAACGAATATGAAACAACTCTTAGAATCTGTCATATTCATAACCATATCCTCATATCTAAAATAAACCGTCATCGATTCTTCATTTCTGTGCTTATAGCAAGCTTATGACGTATCTAAATACTCTAGAAAGTACATGCAGAAACAATAAAAAAATAGTGAGTTGAGTTAATAAAAAGCAAACATTTTTCTTGTATTCTAGTATAAGTTTTCTAGCACTTAGACCAGTTTTATTGTTGCGAAAGTTCAAATTACTGTCAAAGTGAACTTATAAAAGTTTAAATCTTTCAATGCTGGTCGAAGATAAATTGTTAATATTTATTTATAAGTATATCTTAGTAAATAAAGTATTCAATTCTAACATATACCGACTAGATTCAGTAGAGGCGTTCCTAGCTAACGAACGAGCGGCTGATCAGTTGTCTCCGATCACCTGGAGAATCAGGACAAACATTTTCGCGCGACGTGTGTCTGTGAGTGGAGCAAGCCAATTCAGCGTTTGTTAGAGCAGAGGTACGCGATTAAATTCTGTGTGAAACTCGGTAAAACTGTGACAGAGACGTTTGATATGATCAAGCAGGCTTACTCAGATGTTGCTTCAGCAAGAAGTGGTGTATTTCGGCACAAGGCCTTTTGGGAGGGCCTGTTGGGAGGGGGGGGAAGAATGAGCAAATCCAAAATGAAAACGATGCTCATTGTTTTTTTGACATCAAAGGCATCGTGCACCATGAATTTGTTCCTCCTGGTCAAACCGTCAACGCCAAGTTTTACGTGGAAGTCCTCAAGGGACTCAAACGAAGGGTTAATCGGATCCAACAAAACAACGCAGCCGATTGGAATTTGCACCACAACAATGACCCGGCTCTCACCGCCTTCCTTGTGAACAGCTATCTAACCAAGACCGGCTACCCAACACTTCCGCAGCCGCCCTACAGCCCACATGTAGCCCCCCTATACTGTTTTTTTGTTTCCTTGCATGCAAAAGCCGATGAAAGGTAAGCATTTTGAGACGACAGAGGGGATCTAAGCAGTATGCACCTCGGCTCTCAAGGCTATTCCAGAGAATGTCTTCCGTGACGCCTTCAATGCTTGAATGCTTCAATAAATTGGTTCAATAAATTTAAATCGACTCAGTGTTAGAAAGTCAGAGCTAACAAAGAGGCCTGATTTTCTTCTTTAACATTTCCATGACCCTAGTTTTCATATAGCAGACGACTACATCTTCTCTATGGAGTGAACGAATGAGTATTTAATTTTTCTAAAACACTAATTTTATTTAAATAAAGTAGATCCTTACACTGTTTTTTTATACCCGCTTAAGGTAACATATACCCTAAATTATAACCAATATATTTAGACTTCATACGAAACCGATTATCCACCGAAAACGTATATATAGTATTCCTTCATTAAAAAGAGGGAGGATCTGAAGAGAAATATAAATCTGTGAGTTCAAAAACTCTTTCAAGAAATTTGAAAGTTATGAATCTTTTCCAGTAAACAACTTTTTACCATTTCTAAATACTAATAAAAGAAATCTGAAGACATACATAAATTCAGTAAATAATTTCAAACCTTTCTTGTAGACGAAAGTTAACTACATTTTCGAAAAAATCTATCTATGATTTTGTCTCTTGTTGTCAAAATTTATTTGAATGACTTGATAATTTGAAACTAAGGTCTTACCAGTTTACAGCGAATCGTTTCTTATCCCTCCATATACTTATATACAAGTATGTATATAATAATAAACAAAGATTTTTGGTCTTATGATACTCAAAGTGAACATCTGAGGACTAATTTATTCGCGTTTATGCTAATATTTTTGAACTTCATTTCAGTAAATTATTATTTATTTTTTCGCAAATATGTTCAGTTCATTTTAGTAATAATAATTAGCGATAGTTTCATGCTATGTTGATTTTATACCATTCATTCGCTCATTTGACTACCATTTTATACTAGAGCGTTTGGAAAAATATTAAATTTTATACCGACTCAAAACTTCTAACCAAAATATTTTGCCGAACGCTAGAGCAACAAAATCGTGCCTACAAGTATTTAGGTTTTACACATTTCCGCATGTATACAAAATTTTATCAGCTCATTTCCTCGTCAATAAACGCATTTTAGCGTATGAAAGTTGAACCTTTTCACTGCAATATTCACTCGCTCCTAGCTAAGCTATTTTTACGACACAAAATATTCATTTTTATTTTCGAATATTGCCAAACGTTTACAATTACAATGTGGTCGGTGTAAATGTTGTTTGTTTTCGCAGAGTTGTTGCTTTGCCATATTCCGCTAAGCCAACATTCCTAGCATTCAATAACTGCAGCTAAAATGAAAACCAAACAGCACACAACAAACAACAAACACAAAGGAGAAGGCAAAATGAAAACTGCTGTTAAAATTCACAAATATTGATTGACTGACTGCCACTTTGACATCGTGTGTATGTGTGTGCGTTGGCATGAGCCAATACTGTGAGAAGCTAGCAATTTTAGAAAGCGTTTCTACGCTAAAACTGCAATTTGACACGATGCGGATACAACAAATATTTGAGTTATTCCAATTGCTGCATGCCACATGACAAATGTGTATGTGTCTGTACCATAAGTATGTAAATACGCATGTGAGGATGTATACTATATAACAATTATTACAATTTCTTATTCCAATTTGAAACCTTGCATTTAGCAAGCGGATACATGCTAAGTTAACCTAACTTTACTTGCTTAGCACATTGGTCCTTATTAGCTTTTCAAAAGATTCGAGTGGGATAAGAGATGTATTCAACATACAAATAACATACTACAAGGTGCGTTCCAAAGTAAGCAGGACTTAAAGAGAAACAGAACAAATGTTTTTTTGGCAAAATCTATGTATTTATTTTATTCAAAATAGTCTCCTTCTGCTTCAATACACCTTTCTGCACGGTCCAAAAGCATGTCGTTGAGTGTTTTAGCACGTTGGCCGGTATGGCCACCAGTACGCCGGTGCAAGCCTTTTTAATGGCCTTTACGTCTGCATAACGCTTTCCTTTCGTGGGCAAATGCATTTTTCCGAGAAGAAAGAAGTCGCACGGTGCCATATCAGGTGAATAAGGGAAGTCGTCACAAGCGTCGATCGATGAGACGGCGCATTATCGTGCAACAAACGCCAACTTTCATCTTCACGATATTCGGGCCGAATACGTCGAATACGATAACACAAACATACTGACACTTGAAACGCAATAACTTCACTTCCAATCAATGAAATGTCATGAGATTCTCACTGGACAATCAATAAAGATAGCAGATTCTAACGCACCATTCAAAAAGTCCTGTGAACTTTGGAAACCACCTTGTACAGAACAATTATACTAGAGATAAGAGTCCAATATATTGCATTGGATTTCAAAACTATGGATAACCAGATGTTTAAAACTGAACAGTCATGAAAAAAGTGTCTTGATGGTTTCACCCCGTCTTTCTTTCTAAGGCTTTCTAAATACAAGTATATCTTCTCGTGGCCGTTTTCGAAAATCGACAGTGACAGAAACATGGTCAGGAGAAATTTTATATCCCACAAATTACCCGACTTATTTGTATTAAATGCAGTCCATAACATTATCAATGACGTAGTATTATTATAGAATTTAAAATTAGTTGATATCGCCATTTAAACGGCGAACGATAAAAGAACGATAACTCAAGGTTACATGATGCAAAACAAAACTAATTAAGCACCTAAATCGTTTCACGAAATTTTAATGCACTGCCCACAATAGCAACTATAATTTATGGCCACTCACTTCGTGTCAGCAAACGCAAGCGCAGTGACAAGCGGACAATGGCGCTTTACGCGAATCCTAGATGTAAGTGAGCATATAAAGGCTTTCCGCACGAGTGGCGAGTAGCTCCAATACGTCCGATCCGATTCAACGACTAGTTATAACATTATTACACATCCAAAAGCGTACACTTCAATGCACATGGAGAGTGTGCGAAACATCATCAGACAGGCAGTGTATCATAGGCAGACACGCAAGCAAATACACGTTTCAACTATACAAAAAGGATTAAATAGTCAATAGCAGTACGTGGTAAAGGAAAACAAGCATGCTACACCTACCTTAGCTCACACATACATATATACATGAATACGTATTTTAGGTATTGGCAGCCATGCCAACAAAGTCAACAAGCAAACCAATATATTTATGTCCTCACCCAGACTTACGGCATGTAAGCAGTAAACGAAATGCGGTACTTTAGAAGATCTCTCAACAGGAATTACTGATTTCCTACTAGTTGCAGCCATTTTAAGGAAGCTTTAGATAGAGCTATTATATGTAAACGAAGTTTTCTCTAGAAAGTTCTGTACCGTGCTATAAGCTTTCGTTTGAACTTATAGAACCTGATCCTGCATTAAAAGTGGTTTTACAACATAGCTTACCATTAACCTATAAATCTCGATAAGTAGAAGGCTATCTGTTGTCAATATAAATAAAAACTAGATTCCTTTATTCATACACTCCGAATAAATTGCCGAAGTTAGGCCCTCTCTCGGTTAACCTGACCCCCTAAGTACATCATAAAATCTGCTTGATCTTTAATTTTTATTTGAGAGGTCCAACTGATAAACCCTGTTTATTTACAAGGATGAACTTTAAATTGCTGGGCATAAGAGCATCTACATGTTCGCATTTACATACACCTACATCCATACGTATGTACATGTTACCCTGCAACATATTCAACCCGTACAAGCGAACATCATACAATGCGCCAACTGGCGGCTTGTCAACTGGACGAGTGATAAAGCATTTTCCGACATTATTTCGGATAAGGACTTTGGTCAACATAACCGTACATATGCAACAACACATCTTTTTACAATACACCGGTAGCTGGGCGCCACTGTAAGTCATACACATACATATGTATATGTGTAAGGATTTTTGATTGAAACTTGTACACACACACACCCACTCTTAAGCTCGCACATTCGAAATAAACCCATGAGTGTGTGTATGTGTGTTCAAAAACACGCTCTAAGCTTACAGTGGCATTATATTGATGCATTGATCCCGCTTTGACATGTTTCACATTTCACTTAACAACCTCAATATATGTACCAATAAATGTTCACACAAAAAATTGAACAAAGGCTTTACACTTAAACATATATACATATCTATTTGCTGGTGCTGAACATAAGTTAAAATGAATGAAGGTGTTTCGCCATTGTATAAATATTAATCTACTTTAATGTGTATAGTATATCGGACAATATATACATGTTTGTGCGTGTGTGTGTGGAACGTCTACACTGCACTTAACACACGAGTGACTCGAGTAAATCATACGTGACATAATCACTTTACACGAACACACACTCACGCCTATATACATAAGAACCTTTATTCATTGTTGTTTGTTGTAGCGACTTTATTATTTATTCGGCGAGATTTTTTTCTCATTTTACACTCGGTTAACTTTCTAATTTTGATTCCTGTGAAAGCATATACAACATAGGTAATAGCCGAAAAGTGTCTACGCTGACCGTTACATTATTTTAGGATCAAATATTTGGTAAATTATGCATAAAACCTGAAAATTGTAGGCACATGTTTTTATTATTTGTATACGGACAATGTTATTTTATAAACAAAGGGAATACTATATGATTTCAATGGTTCTTTAGAGCTTCGCATTGTTAAGTTGGGCTTTGTGGGTGTGATATCAAAATCGTTTACAAGTATAGACAAACACAATTTCCGATTTGACTACCACGCAATACGTTGTACCCAGCAGTAAAAAAATTTAAACATTTAAAACTTATTTTTCTCATTGTAACAGTTAGTTAGTTAGTCTGTGGTACGAGATATGTGTATACATACATTTGTGTTCATGTGTCTTTTAATTTGTCGTACTTATAATTAGGAGAGGATGTTCCAATTCGAAGCATAACCTCTCGTCGTTCACTGTGCAAACATTTTTTGGGAAGAATTACGGTTTTGGAGGTGTCTCAATCGGAGTAGAAAAAGTGCTTCGAAAATTGGTTTGAGCGCATGCAAAAGTGTATAAATCTTGATGGAGAATATTTTGAAAAATAATAAAACCATTTTCGTTGATAAATATTCCTATTTTCATTATTAGGCCAGAAATATATATAGCAGCCCTCGTACATAGTTCATCCTGCCATATCCATAATTACAATTTCCGCACTCGGTATTTTCGAGAAAAATTTGGTGTCAACTCTATGCACGAAATGCCCGTCTATTTACCAAAATTTTTAATTTTTTAGCATTATAAAAACATTTAGAAAAATTCATTACGTCTTTCAGAAAATTAATTCACCAAGCAATATTTTTGAACACTTCCAATTATGTGTGGTAATGGCAGTACAAACTTGTCTTGTCTGCAAAAGGTATAAAGGAACACATATAAATACTTACTAAGCTGAATATCAAATTAAGGGAATGGAAGTTATACAAGGCGTATTCCAAAGTAAAGAGGACTTAAAAAAACACAACAACTGGTTCTTTCGGCAAAATCAATTTATTTTATTCAAAAAAGTCTCCTTCTGCTTCAATACAGCTTTTTCCACGGTCCAAAAGCATGTCGAACGAGTGTTCTAGCTCGTTGGCCGGTATGGCCGCCAGTATACCGATGCAAGCCTTTTGAATGGCCTCTACGTTTGCATAACGCTTTCCTTTCATGGGCAAATGCATTTTTCCGAAAAGGAAGAAGTCGCACGGTGCCGTTATGTACAGTTAGGAAATACGTCTGATGTCAAAAACAGTTCAGCTGATCAGAGTGCTTTCGCACAGATCTGTCGCTGACCGCTTCCTTACTTCCTGAAAAGGCAAAAAATCGAACTCATAAAACTCACCAGAATTATATTATAAAGTAATAAGAGCCACCTTTGGCCTCCAAAGAATATCTCAAAAATATTTTTTTTGTTATAATCATAACGGGATAAAATATGATGCACCCTGTATTTTGAAGCGTTTTCTAGCTATTCAACCCATATGAAATCTAAGATCTTTCAAAGAAGTTTTACAAAAGTCTACGGTGGTGTAATAATTCTTACAGTTAACAATCTTATAACTCCTGCTTCCTTCTCGGATTTATAGAAAATAATAATAATCACAACCTTCGCTTGTCTAACCGACCTGACAAATTCGACATAATAGGATGTTACCGAGTCATAATAGGTAAGAGAGCTTTTTAGGGATCGATTTCTAAACCTACCCCGCTATAGGAATAAAAACTAAAGGTTGTCCGTATAAACCGCAACTATCATTTATTATATTACAGTAAAACCTGTAAGGTTGGACACCCTTATAACTTGGACACTCGCTCAAATTGGACAAAAAGTTCTGTACCAAAATAATATAGTACAAAATATCCATATATTCACTGCTTAATTTGGACACTGTCTATCTTGGAAGTTGGACAAAATTTGTCTCAATTTTTAAACAGCAAGCATTAAAATCCCTTTATATCTTGGACAATACATTTAATATGTATGCATATTTGTATGCTATTTACTTATGTATTATACCTATATATAATACACACAAATCTACATATTTGTACTTCGGCATCAATGAAATTTTTCAAACGTTGTAATGCCGTTAGTTTTACGAAATTATGTATGCATCAAATTTCATGGATTAGCTATGACACAATTATGCATATTTGATCAGTTGTTGCAATCATGTCAAAAAGAAAACACCCAGTGGAGTTATCTCTGAAAATTAAGAGTGAGATATTGATAGAATAGATAAATAGATAAAAGCCTATCTGTAAGGAAATTGTAAGAAAAATATGGAGTTTCCAAATCAACAATCGCTAATATTAAAAATAAAAAGGAGCATATTATAAAAGAATTAGACAGCAAAAAATAAATGAGGGAGTGAAATCGTTTTTTGAAAAATGCAGGTCTAAGAATATTCGGATCAGTGGCCCAAGAATTTAAGAAAAGGCTAAGCTATTGGCTTCTAAGTTACAAATAGAGAAC
Organism: Bactrocera neohumeralis; assembly: GCF_024586455.1. Lineage (NCBI taxonomy): Eukaryota > Metazoa > Arthropoda > Insecta > Diptera > Tephritidae > Bactrocera > Bactrocera neohumeralis. The sequence goes on from NC_065920.1 coordinate 34,177,048, forward strand.
TTTAGAGCAAGCAATGGGTGGTTAGAATCTTTCCGCTTGAGACATAACATTCAATTTAAAGCTTTAAGTGGTGAAGTGGTTAAAGCTGCCTCAGATTGGAAAGAAAAACTACCAAAACTTTTAAAAAATTATTTACCTGAGAATCAGTTTAATGGGGATGAAACAAAACCTTTATTGCAAAAGACGCAGTTTGTAAAGGAGAGCGTATTGTTTTGCTGCAGCAGTACAGGAGAAAAGTTAATGCCATTGGTTATAGGTAACGCTGCGAAGCCGCGAGCTTTTCACCTAAATAAAATCGACACTCAAAATTTTTTTGTGCAATGGGTTCACAATAAAAAGGCTTAGATGACAAGTGTAATTTTCCAGCGTTGGCTTAGTTCTATCAATGACCAAATGAAGAAGCAAAATAGAAAAATTATTTTGTTCATTGACAACGCTACAAGCCACAGTTTAATAAATGAATATTCAAATGTGTTTGTAAAATTTCTTCCATCAAACCTAACGGCAGAAATACAACCTCTCGACCAAGGAATTATTCAAAATGTAAAAACAAAATATCAAAAATGATGCATTCTCTGATAACACACCTTAACGAATGCAACAATGCAAGTGAATTGTCGAAAAGAATTTCTGTTTTGGAAGCTATTCGATGGTTGGTTTCTTCCTGGGACGAATTAGACCCTCTTGTGATAAGAAAATGCTTTCAACATGCTGGATTTCCTTGCCAAGATTTACTGGAATGTCCACCGCAAAAAAATCTGAATTATGGAAGTTTGATAAATCACAACTATCCTGAACAAATTCGAAATGAATTAGTATTGCCCATAGATGTGGAAAATATGGAAAAATCGATAGATATACAATGAACAGGTGGGTGATTCCCATGAAACTATTTTTAAAAACGTGGTAGAGGATTTAAAACACATCTCTCAACGAACTGCTTCAAGTGAAAGTGAAGATGAGTGCACTGAAAACTACGGATATAATCTTCCCACTGCAAAAGAAGCTTTATCAAACATGAACGAAGTCATTCTTTAAGTATCAGCACATCAATCAACTTTGCTGCCGGAGTTTTTAAAGTTAAAAACGAAATTGGAACAAAATATAAGATTACCAAAATTAAAACAAACTGAAATAGATGCATATTTTTCTAAAACATAAGTTGTACATACAGTGGGGAGCAAAAATGATTCCACGATCAACATTTTCATGTTTGAGCGCGCATAAAAAATAACCGAATGAAATAAATGACAAAAACTTTTTTTTCTTGAATATCTAGTTTATTTGTAACAATTAGGCATAAGTAGCAAAATAGTAACAGAGGCAATGGCCTAGTTATAATTCAAAAACAGAAAAAAAACGGCATGTACTCAGTTTTGCACCATCCGTGGAAAAATAAAAGAAATGCATTATTAATATTTTGTTAGTCATCGACTAGCTAAGAAAGCGATCGGACGTGTTGATTTTAGAAAACGCTCTTTCGTGCACATCTCAATAAATTCGTGTCTACTCGTGTTATTTCTTTCTGTTATAAAAAAAAAAAAACAGAAAACAAAACACATAAAATAAAAAAGAAAAAACACACCAACAAAAAAATGGCTCCTGGGCCGCCGGATAAATCTTCCAACAGATTTGCCTTGCTATCAGAGGATGTCAACACTCCAAAAAGATCACGGATTGACTTGCAAGCCAAAAATTTTCCAAAGTTACCAACTATAAACAAAACAGTGAAAAATTCCAAATATTTAGTGATCTCTCCAACCGATACTGACAAAAGACTTATTAAACTTAGCCCATTTGCAATCAAAAAAGGACTTGAATCTATTTCTAAAGAAATCGATTCCATTTCGAAACTTAGAGATGGAAGCATCTTAATCCTTGCAAACAATGCTAAATCCACTGAAAAAATTTTAAAATCAAAAGACCTGTGTGGTATGTGTGCAATATCAGTGAAACTGTATGCTAGTTTAAACTCAGTAAAAGGTGTCGTTTTCGACAAAAATCTTGCCGAAGTGGACGAAAAAGAACTTATTAATGAGCTAAGCTCCCAAGGAGTAACAAGTGTATACAAGTTCACCAAACTAGCCAAAGAAAAAACAATTCATACTGGCCTCATTGTCTTAACTTTCGACAGATTTCAACTACCTAGTGAACTAGATGTAGCATGGTACAAACGAAAAATTAAACCATACATACCTAACCCCATGAGATGTAAAAACTGTCAAATACTTGGTCATACCCAAAAATGGTGTAAAAATAACCCATCTTGCCCCGTTTGTAACCTACCGCCCCATAGTGATACAATATGCTGCCGCATAACATGTGCAAATTGTTCTGGCGAGCACACCTCATCTGACAAAACATGTCCAAAATACCAACAAATTAAAGAAATGTTAACTATAAAAACATTAGAAAACATCAGCATGGGCGAGGCGCGCCGAAAATATAAAGAACAACACCCTTGCAAGTGGGCACAACTGTATTTTCGCAAATAATTAACCACTCTCATCACAAACACACAAACCAAGCAGAAACCGAAGACATATCATCAATAAACATTCAAAAACAACCCAGTACAACAAATGCATCGGCACTTCCTCATTTTGGACATCAATAGCCAATGAACAAAACACACAACACATTCATGTCAAAATCTTCAGCAATAACAACAATATCACCAATCTTCTCAAGAGCAATTGATTGATTCTCGTCACACTGATTGACTAACTTGCAGTTTCTCCAACAACTTCAAGTGCGTGTCGAACAACCACACTTAGTCAGGGAAACAATACTATTTTCTTTATGTGGAGACAGCTTCTTAATTTTTCAAGAACAAGTTAGAGACTAATTTCCAAATTCAATAAATTGACTACAAACTTGTAGAAAAGAGTGATTCTCTGAATTATGACAACGAATAATGAATACCTACAAAAATACATATACCGGTAAATCTGCAGGTCAATTGCTGATAAGAAAGTAAGAACAGCAAAAATATGTGCGAATAACGGATGGTGCAAAACTGAGTACATGCCGTTTTTTCTTGTTTTTGAATTATAACTATGCCATTGCCTCTGTTACTATTTTGCTATTTACGCCTAATTGTTACAAATAAACTAGATATTCAAGAAAAAAAGTTTTGGTCATTTACTTAATTCGTTTATTTTTTATGAGCGCTCAAACATGAAAATGTTGATCGTGGAATCACTTTTGCTCCCCACTTTATATCCGTATTCTAAAAAGTGTTAATTTTTGTTTTTCTATTACACACTTATATGTGACCTGGTCTACGAAAAGGGGGCTAACGTGCGAAAACTAGTTTTCTGGGAAAAGCTGTTAAAAATAATCGTCAGTTTCTCGTTATCTCATTAATTGTTCTCCTTTTTTTTGACACCTAAGCCCCTTTTCGTAGACCAGCTCACATACATATATTGAATTCAATATACGTTTTTTAAACTAGTTTTTAAAATAAAGTCAATAAAATAAGAAAATAATCATTTCTTTATAACATGGGCACTCGCGTAAGTTGGACAAAAAGTCAACTTAGACAGGTTTTACTGTATATTTTTTTTCGACCGAAGTTGCTTCTTCTTTTGATCCGGTTATACCTTCCTGACAGTATTTGTTTTGGCACATGCCACCAATTTGAAAACAGTGTATATCGCTTTCTACCCTCTCTTCATAGATACTTGCAGATGTGATATCTGATTCACAAATTTACATATCTATTTGTACAAATTGTTCTCAATATTTTCCCTATATTCTCACTGATTATCAGCAATTTAAATTAATTTACCAGTTCAGTTAAATTTTTAATATACATTGAGCAGTGGGAATTAATTTTGAGCATCGGAAATACCGTGATATCTTTAAATCACTTCAAATTGTTGAAAGAATTGAAATATTTTTCTTAGTTATTTTTCATTGTTTGTTTAATGTTTTCTCTCTTTCTCTCTCTGTCACTTTTGCACACTAACAAATTCCACTTAAATGTAATGGGGTCATGCATAGTCGCTACAGCAGTTGAAATTAAAATGATTCTTGCTTTTAAATAATTTATTCCGCTGCTACTCTAACCCCATACCTATCTGCATGTATGTATATACATTTGTATATAGTGGTGTGTATAAAGGCGTATTGGAGTAAGCGTTTGTTGGACGAGTTTACAAGAGCATATTTAATGCACTTTGCCAAAGTGTAAGTATGTAGGCACATATATGTATTTGTATATGCACTCTTATATATATAAATATATAGATACTGTGCTAAAAAAGTATATACTTGGTATCGAGCCGGAATGGGTATGCATGTGAGTGCGAGTATCATTCAAAGCATGAAATATTGACATAGTTACCGCATAATGCAGCCGTCCGCCATATCACTGAAAGGCAAAGAAAAAACACAATAAAAATTATTTCATTTCACCTTCGATAAATACCAGTGGCGCTTAGTGTATGGAGAAATACAATGCGGGATTTAGTCTCATATGTGCAAATGCATACATATGTACATACATCAGTATACGGAGGCATATATGTGGAAAATATAAAGCTTTCCATGCGTGCGGTTATGTACTAAGTACATACTTGTAGTATACAGGAATGAAGCAGACGAGAAGGTTAGTTTTAGCATAAAAATTACATAATGCATTATATTATATTTGTGTACACATATGGACTCGTGTGTATGTATTTGGATACATGAGGGCTTCTCTCCATTACACTCGCCCTTTCAAAGGTATGTGATTAAAGTGTAAACTCACTAATAAATCGATTATAATATAAAACAAGAAAAAATGTTAACTTCGGCTGCACCGAAGCTAATATACCCTTCACAGGTGCATTTCTCTTAGTAACTGTGTGTTCAGTTTGTATGGAAGCTATATGATATAGTAATCCGATCTGAACGATTTTTTCGGAGATTATCACAATGCGTCTAATGCGACAAGCCCTTGATTCCGACCGTTCGGTTTGTATGGCAGCTATATGCCATAGTGAGGCGATCTGAACAATTTCTTTAGATGTTACATTGTTTCTATGAGCAATAACTCATACCAAATTTCGTGAAGATATATCGTCAAATGTGAAAGTTTTCCATATCAGAACTTGATTCCGATCATTCAGTTTGTATGGCAGCTATATGCTATAGTTAACCGATCTGACCAATTTCTTCGGAGATTACACTGTTGCCTAAGAAAATAATCGATACCAAATTTAGTGAATATATTTTGTGAAATGTGAAAGTTTTCCATACAAGAACTTGATTCCGATCGTTCCGTTTGTATGGCAGCTATATGTTATGGTGGTCCGATATCGGCGGTTCCGACAAAGGAGCAGCTTCTTGAAAAGAAAATGACGTTTGCAAAATTTGAGAGCCATATCTTAATAACTGAGGGTCTAGTTCGTATATATAAAGACAGACGGACAGACAGACAGACGGACATGGCAAAATCGACTCAGCTCAACATACTGATCATTATATATATCCGTCGGAGACCCTTCGTTCTGGGTGTTACAAACTTCCTGGCAAACTTAATATATGTATATATATGTACTTAAATAAAGTCGCCCCAATAAAGTCTAAATACCCCCTGAAAAGAAGTTCTGAGCCATCTAAGCATAATAAAACAAACAAAATACGTATTAAATGAACTCTAAACAAGAGCAAAAAGATGCTTTGATCTTTTTTTTATTTCATATTTTTTTAGAATATTTTATAAAATCCTTTTTATTTTTAGTGTATTTACATATATATAAAAGAGCAAACTCTTGCTATTAATAATCACTGAAATATTATTTTTCACCAGAGTCAATTATCTCAATAACCGGAAAATTATATGCACAATTACATTTTGTAAAATTTTTCGTTATAAAATTTACTGCGGCAAATAAATTTGATAATTAAGTTCAGTAAAAGTTCAAAACATTTTTCATAACTTTCATATACATATGTAAGTATGTGTATGTGGCTTCTCTTCATAAAATTTGTGAATTGAATAAACAATTTTTTTGTTTTGAAAAGTAAATATCTTATAAATTCTTTAAAAGACGCATACTAAGATTTGTAAAAATATGCCGCTATTAAAAGTGACGTTGTTATCTGTTATCGCAATGCGTGTGCCACTAAAGACTTCAAATTTGAAAACGGAAAACGATTATTTTGAAATCAGTTTATTAGGGTATAATTAAATTAAACGCATTTCACAATATTTACTAAATTATTACCACTTAACAATGCCAATGAAATCGAATGAAGTTATTTTGTGATAAGAATTGTATTAAGAAATATTTGTGCATCTAACGCTGTTCAATATTTTGTTGATCTGCTTCTTAACTTTGTTCCATATTTTGTTTAACTTTTACGGTAAGCATCTACATTTAAGCTTGCTACTTCCAAATAGGTTTTTAAGCCGGCATCTCCTGCTAAAGGAAGGAGGAAACAAAAATAATCTTTGTTTCGATCTACATATAATATATGATCTTTATGATTGCAGCCCTTTTCTAGAACATATTTATAGTTGAATTTAAATATTAGTATTATCATGGTCATTTGACTGATTTTTAGTTAAATCTTTGAATAAAATAATGAAAATTTATGTGGGAAGTGATTTTAACACCGTACAGCATTTTATTAATTTTCATTTTAAATATTGCAGTTTAAATGGTTAGATTTGTAACATTTTAAGTATTTTTCATTTCGATTAGTTCACAGTCCTCGGCTTTTTTATCGGTGCTCGATTAGCGTCTCCTTGATTTCGACTAATCTATCAGTAGGGGGATTTTACTGGTACATAGGCTTATGTGTTCCCTAACAACTGCATACTAATTTAGAATCTTATCTCTTTTTTATAATGCTTTTGTTTTAAAATAATATTTTTGTTTTTCAGCTCAGTTGAAACAATATTATTTTCTTATAAATTTGAAATAGAATTTGCTTTACACCGGATATCTTTTATAAATAAAGAGAAAGATTTCGATCAAGTCTTAACTCTCCCTCAATCATAGGATAATATAACAAGTTTGCTATTAACTTATTAAATTTACGACGACCTCTGCAGTTATATGGTTGTTTTAAATTTAGTACAGTTCTTAGATTTGAAATATGAGCCGTTTAAAAAGTTAGTTATTTTGCTTTGACCGTCTGGTGTGAATAAGACTAATTGATTTTTAATCCCAGAGGTTTCAATGCTTTAAATTTCCATTTCAGGGGTTTCCACTAAGACTACAGTTCAAGTAGTACATAGGAGAATTATCCTAACAAATGAAAATGTAAGGAAAAGTTGTTAAAACGTCTGCTAAAACCAGTAAAATTATAAAAATAATTATCAAATTACCTATTTTTTATCAATAAATATATGTTACAGAGCCTGGGCTTTTCATTTAATGTTATACTTAAATAACATGATTATTTGAAATTCCATTGCATGCTTAAGCTTCTAAGCGACTGAGCTTTTCAGAATGACGGAACTTAATTGGAAAATAAACTCGTTTTATAAATTTTCCTTTTTCTTGAATTCATTGAACTTTCTTAGGCGGACATTTCGTATGCCATAAAACACAAAGCAGCAAAAAGCTCTAGCCAACAACGCACACTATCAACTAAATTAAAAGCGGATGGCAGCCCTTCTATTATGCCATGCCTACAAAAGGATGAACCGGCAGTGCGAGAGGCTAAAGAAAGACGGTATGTAGGTATGTGTACTATATGTTGAGTGTCGGGTCGACGGCTAACGACAACTAAATTTGGTTGTTGGCCTGCTTAAAAGTGCATAAAATGTTGAATATGCTCTTAAAAAATGCAAATGACTTTATGCCCGCGCATTAATGACACTTTAAATGTCTTTTGATCCATTTCATAAATTTTCTTTTCTCATTTCGAACTTTCCACTTTTAGTCTACTTCATTTTCATTTTGGTACTGCAAGTGGGCCTTTAACTTTTTGTCCATATATTTGTGTGCCATTCTTTGCACTTACCAGAAGGGCCAACGGAATGGCATTAGGTCGTCAATTGTGTGGCATGAGAAGCGAAGATTGTGCAACGCCGGTGCTATCACTCGGCTACATACACACTCACATCCACACAAACATGCTTACATATGTAGGCATATTCGTCCGCTCCACGGTGGACGCTTGCGGCCCCTCACCTCTTTCGCTGTCATGCAACCGAATTGGGTTAAACTTTGTGTGGGCGTATGGGCTTCGCCCAAAAATACCATGTAGCTCTGCGACTGTCTAGTATTTAGTCAGTTGGTGCGTGTGTCACTGCAGTTGGCTGTAATTTGTTGCGGCAGCTAAAGGCCAACTGCGTGTCTTATTCAATTTCGCTGGCATTTTGGCGCAGCGCAGCATAAACTATTTAGTAATTTGCCTACACCACTAGAGAAGGGTGGCGGGAGGGACATGTCAAATTAATTAAAATCGTAAAAATGTCAACTTTCAGCGACGACCATGCGTGATAAATTTTATTTAAAAGTTGAGTTAAGAAGGTGCGCATTTTATGAGTCCTATGGGTGCATAAATAAATACAGATATGTAGATATGGCAACACCTAACTGAATTCGGTATTTAAACTAATAAATGAGAAGGAATTAAATTTTCATTAACAAATGAGTTTATAAACACTTATTATGCGATTATGTAGGTGTTAAATTAAGTAAAAGTAAAATTTTAAGTTTTTAGGTATACGTGGACAGTCCCATAATGCTCAGTCCACTATGATTGCGCTACTATTGCAAGAGAACTACATTGTTGTAAAATTTTCTACCGAGTGGGACTTGTAGTTTTGTTTTGATCGCATGTGAAAGCAAACGTGTTGGAGGCTTTTAGGAATGTGGAAAAAAAAGAAATATCGCTCGGTGATTTAAATATTTCTTTTGAAATCGCGCAGATTCTGTACTTGGTAGCTTTGGCTTGGTTCAACGAGGTTCAACGTGAGCACAAAAGATCGCGTTAATCATATCGTGCATGAAATATTAGACAAGAGAAACTTGTCGGTGCGTTGGGTGTGACACCATTTCCTTGCAGTAGGTGACGTTTTGTGACCGTCATCGGTACCCACCAACAACCAAGAAACAGTCGAAATATTGGACTTCAACGGTGAACCTGCTAGGAGCACTGTTCTATCGACTGGAAGGGCCGCTATTTTAAGTAATTGACAAACAACTTAATATAAGGAACCACTGGGTCAGGGATATCGAGCTAACAGATGGTTACGTTAACAACTAAATCGCATTTTTTCCAAAGTTTTAGTTTTTTTAGGTTAAATAGTTATTAGATCACCCTCTTACATACACATATTCATATGTACATATATAAACACTTAGAAATTCTTTGTAACGCACAAAGCGATTCTCACAAATCATTTGTTGTTTTTCGATTCTCTTTCAGTTTTTTTAAAATTTGCTCCTCACGTCCCATACACCACAGAAGTCGTCGGAGTTTAATAGCATTCAATGTGATTCAAATTCGACGCATCGCCGAAAATAACAAACAATTGTAACTTAATACGCTGTCGATGTCAAATGTCAAATCTTTACAGCTGTCATAAGTCATTTGCTATGCTGTCGCTCAACTCATATTGTCGCGCCCGCTCCATCTACAGCCTGTCGACGATAAAAGTATCGTTATCGGCGCTAAAGACAAAGCGAAGACAGCGAATGCGAGCAAACAAGTGTCGAGCACAAAAAAGAACACAATGACAGAGATTGTAACGAAATAGAATAATATAATATACTTTGGCGCGCACAAAGCTGGCTGACAAGTCACACATTGCGCGACATTAAATGTGTGTAGGTGTGTGTGTGCGTGTGTGGTGGATGCACTTCTAGTTGATTAAAATGGGGAAAGTGGATGCGTGCAGTCACCCATAGAACCTGACACAAGTTAATGTGCACAAATCTGTTTGTTTGTATGGCAAATCATGTACTTTTAACACAATTTAAAACACTAAAGTCATGCGTATACATAACTACACATGTTTACATGCACGAAATACATATATGCGTATGGGAATACTCATGTATTGCCACATTGCTTTATGGGTTTTCATGTTGATATGCTTTGGATTATAGTTATTTTGGCATTTTATGAAGTATTTACTTGTACGATCGTAAAATCGAAATCACAATAAACTTTTTGACATTTTCTGACCATATTTCACAGGTTTTACGATCGTCGACAAATCAAGTGATTTAGACTTTAAATTCAATTTGTAGCAACAAGTGCAGATGAAAACGAGTTTTAGGTAGTTTTAAGTACTCTCTAAACATTTTATTGCTCTTACACTTTTGTACAGAGAACGAATTGGTTTTGCTACAAATGGTGTGTTGATTAAATATTTTCAATTAGTCGTGCTGTAGATTACACAATATATATTGGGCTAAAGGAGTTTCTTAATTTAATTTGTTTTCTAATATTAAAATATATTTTGTTCGACAGATTAAGTAATTTTTAATATGGTCGCCTGAATGCAGTGAAGCGCTGATGAAGAAGCTTCAGGCATGCCAGAACACTACACTTCTGGACTATAACGGGATGCCTCTTCATATCTCCGATAGAACATCTACACAGCGTGAGCTGTATGCTCTCTGTTAAGAAGTTTAGTGAACTCCTCTCCTAGCAGTTTCTGCTGAAGTGTTTTGTAGAAACCATGTCTGCGGTCGCCTGCTTAAGGGGCTATACCAGAGTGACACTTTCAAAAAAAAAAATTTTGTTTTTGCTTTTTTCGATAGCTTATATATTCAAAAATATCCTGTGAAATCGGCGAGGTCGTATTTTAAATAGTTTTTGAATGGCAGCGTTCTAAATAGCGACCGCTCAGAGGTGCAAACATATATAAGTGAAACTTTAAACGCGTTTTTCTCGAAACGACATTTTTCAAATTTGCTGACATTATAACTCAACGAGAAATTAACCGATCGACTTCAAATTAAAACTGGATATAGTTGAATACATTTGCTATACAATAGACTACGATCTTTTTGATTGGCTGAAAATTGTCAATTTGGCATTAAAAAAACGACAATTTTTTTCGTAAAAAAACGATTTTTTTTTTCAAAATGGCGCCATTTTCTTAATTTTTGATATTTTTCAAAGATCGTAGTCCATTGTATAGAAAATATATTTAAGTTTAATAAACATTTTGAATTTTTTTGTTTCAGCTACTCAATCGACCGGAATCATGCCAGCAGTTGAGGCACTTTTTTTTTGGCACTTCCGCAGACAGCACATTACTCCGTTATTTTTCAATATTTTTGTAAATTTTTTTTTTAATATAGCTAAAAATATACTTTATTACGTCCATAGAACGTCGAAACATTCAATCTAGTACTTTCTTTTAAAAAAATTCACGAAAATCGCCTAATTTTTCATGCGTCACACTGGTATAGCCCCTTAAAGCGAAGCTGCCTCCTAGGAACATGAACTTCGAACGCAACTAACTTCAGACATGCACTGACCGCCATTCACAATGGAGACTCCGTCTCGGTGAATGGAATACTTGGAGTCAAAGCAGGACCCAGAATAAGGTAGCAGGCTAAACTCCCACTGATCCAGAATCGATCCCGACATACCAAATATATGTCCAGCATGCAACGAGTCCCCGTTTGACACTAACCACCTCTTTGCATGCCCAGCTAACCCTACACAACTGACAACAGCAATTCTTATTAGAAAAACAAGCGATCAATTTCTTTAAAATAACTAGCACATTTCCGAGTTCGAAAACCTTAATGTTAGGTGTAAGGGATTCAACTCATTTTTTCCGTAAGGGGAAACATTGCTACATCAAGGGAACATTTTCCCCAAAATCAGTAATATGTCTCACAGATTGATCGACATCAGAAAAAAATACCGCCATGCTTACTGGGGTCCACGATATGTGGAGGCTTGAATAGTTTGGTTCAATTCAGACAATTTTTTGGACGCAAAATTAAATGCCTGAAAACACTATTTGTGCAAGTTTTATCCCGACCCTTTGACTGGTACTTGATTTGTGTTTTGGAAAGCGGAAGAAATTGTATATCTTCACAGCATTAAGTTGTTGATTTATTGCGCCCTTAATAGTTTTTAAATGAATCGTTATATAGGGAGGGTGTGGGGCTACAATTCATTCAGAGTTTTTTTTAAGGATTTCTCCTAAGCGAATTCAGTTGTTGTAGCTTTAGTAGTTTAGGTGCTATGTGAATTAAACTTTGATACGGCAAGTGCCTGTACCAACTTGCAGTTCTATAATTTTATTAACTGCTTAGTTGAATTTTATACGTTTAATTAACCAAAATTTTGTGGGCGAGGCTGTGGTCCGATAACGACCACATACAAACTCCTCCTTACTTGTTTGCCGAGCAATAAGTGTACGCAATTCCAACACGATATCTCAATTTTTACTTTTGCATGGACAGATAGACGGACAGACACTCACCCAGATTTCAACTCGTCTCGTCATCTTGATTAACTATATATATTAGGGTGCTTCAAAAAAAATTTTTTTATTTCATCTCTAATATTAGTGATTGACAAACAAAACATCCTCCCTCAAGCCAGGCGCTGTAACTTAACTCTAAGAAGTAGCTATTTTTTTTTTAGGTTCTCATACATTTATCGTAGGAATTTTCGTTTTTTCATTCAAACTAAAATTTCATCAACTAATTTTCGTCTCTCAAAAATAACCATCACATATTCGGAAAGTTCGCTTTTCAAACTTTAAAAAATTCTGTGACAAAGTTTGATTTTCTCAATTAGGGGATTAAAAATAATGATTTGAAATTTGAAATTTTTTCAATAAAAATAAAAAAGTTTCTGAGAATAATAATTTATTGTGTGTGTGAGTTCTAAAATTCTGGCTGAAATAGACTTGGATTTACAACTATACAACTGAACTGTAATTTACCAATTTAGTATCACCTCGTAAGTAATTTGGGTGAAAATTATTACACTACGATAATGTCCTGCGAAACCAATGACGCTCACACATTGCGTCAATACACTTATCGGTAAATAATTAAAAACAAGAATTTTGATTCCAGACATTTTTAACCAAAACATTCTTTTATCTGAATTGCACTCACTTGTTTTTAACTATTTAATCCTCGTAGTAGAGGAGCAATTTCATTTAAAATTAAATCTCAGCGTAATTGTCATGAAGCCGGTTAAAAAATGACACTACATAACAGAAAATCTGCGAAAACAAGCAGGGAACATCATGGTGCGTATCCAATTGACTGACACACAATTTTCTCCCCGAAAACATCAACACATTTGCAACCACATAGAAGTTCCCGTCGCCAGGCGAAAAATATATTTGTGAGAGCGCGGAAATTTATGAGTTTTCTTGAAAAATAAATCGCTGCACCCTCCGCCTTGGTTTTTTTCTCAACATAAATATTACGGATGATCACAAATGATTGTTGTTTTGTCTTCTGGTGCACAAGTGGATGCCGCAAGCGAGGTATCCGAAAGATTTAAATAATTGAAATGGCGACGGGTAACATAAGTCAAAAGAGGCAAAATGAAGGCATAGCAACGAAAAAACAGCAGAATCAACAAAGAATGGAAAACACGCGGGAATACATCGGAATGCAAAAAAATAAAAAAATAAAATAGCACACTTTTTTAGTGGAGAGTGTCACACCCGCTAAGCAGCGTAACCCTTTCGGTCCAGCCAAGTCCGCACACAGCCCACAAGTGCTGTCTCGCGGAAGAGGTCGCCACGTTGGACGCCGCTGCCGACGCGCACGCCTAAGCTAGCCAACATTTTTCATAGCCGACAGTGACGCTAATTTATTTTACGCTCGGTTTGTTGCTCTTGTTTCCTACGCTTTATTACATTTTAATTCTCCCTCTTAAATTTTTATGGCAATTTTACTTTGCTTTCATTGAGCATATTTTTTCCAAGCATCTTTTGTTGTTGTTGTACAACTTGCGCATAATCCTAAAAAAACTACGCTGCCAGCCGACATCCTATTCAATCTCTTTGGTATTTTCGTCTCTGTGCAATGCAATATAGCGCTGCCCCTCACATAACTCCCCGGCGCCCTAAGTTGAATAGAAATTTTTGAATATTCGCGAAGTTAGCTGAAGGGCATCAACTATTCACAGGCAGCGCGTCGGCGGCAGCAACAAAAAGATTGGCGTTGGCATCATTTTTATTGCATTTCATTTAATAGATTTTACATTCGTTGTTTTTTTATTTTTTCGCGTTTTTTGATTTTTCAAATTTTTGCGGTTGACTTTTGTACAGCATTTTGTTGATCTCTGTTGACTCCTTTTTATTGCGTTTGCTTTTTCGGATTTTCACAAGGTATTTAGTTTTATAATGGTTGTTAAATGAACGCTTCACTCACTAAACACAAACATATCACATGTGTCTGTATGTGTGCATGCCTGATCGGCTGTGCTTGTAAAATATTTATTTTTTGGGTTGCAGCCATTTTGTGTACGATATAGTACGATTTCATTTTATTTTCAACGAAAATCGTTAAAAGTTTAACTGGAAAATGCCATGTAGAAATCGAAAATTGTTTTCTACCACACTGTTTGTGTTTGTAGTATTTGGAAAAATCGTTATTTTTAGAGTTCAATAATATTACTTGATTTTTGGTTTAGGTCATACTATATATACCTATGTATATATATCGTATATATGTATGTTTAAAGCCGTAACATTACTGGAATAACTTCTGGGCTTAAGTTATTATTGATTGTTGAAAACCCATGTCGATCACTTGGCCTAGATACAAAAGTCATACCTTCATTAATTTCATTTGAAAGTTCATTTGTATATACAAGGTCTGTCGCAAAAGAAACAGGACTGTTAAAAAAACAACAAAAAAAATAATATTTTTCAAAAGTTATATTTTTTTATTCAGAATAGTTCCTTGTGCTTCGATACAGCGTTTAGCCCGGTCAATTAGCATTTCAAATGACTGTTTAAGGTCATTTTTCGGAATGCTCTTGAGAATATCGGTCGTCGCCTTTTGGATAGCTGAAATGTCCTGAAACCAGTGTCCTTTCATGGGCAAATGAAGTTTTCCAAATAGGTAAAAATCACAGGGTGCCAGATCAGGTGAGTCGACCGATGACACGGCGGATTATCGTGCAACAGGCGTCAGGACCCTGCCTCACGGTATTGTGGTCGCTTCATAACACCAAGGTAAAACACAGCATTAATCGTTTGGCCAGGTGGGACGAACTCTCGGTATACAATACCCTCGGAATCGTAAAAACAATTCAGCATTGTCTTTATTTTTGACTTCTAAAGACGACTTTTTTCGGTGATAGCTCGTCTGGATGGACCTTCTTGTAATCGCTTAAACCACTCATGCACATTACTACGGGATAGGCACTGATCACCATAAACTTTTTTCATTATTTGAAATGTATCAGTAAACGTTTTCCCAAGTTTAAAAGTAAAAAATTTAATAGTTGCTTTTTGCATTTTACGACCGATGACCAAAAGCTGTTGTCACTTTTTGATCGATAACATCGATTGTAGTTAATTGGATAAAAATTTTTACGAAATATCAACAAGAGATCAAACTTTTTATTTCATATACCCACCAATAGGTGGCGCCACCAGAAACAGTTATATTTAAAAAGTTCTGTTTCTTTTGCGACCGACCTTGAACTTTCATATACTACTGTGATCAAATTGAATTTTTAATTTATACTTCGCGCGCTTTTCGAATCGGTAAATTTTTATTCTGTAAGTTGGTACTACTGTTTGGGACATATATGCTAAATCACATTCACGTCAAAATATTCATGAGTATTTGCGTCGTTTTGTGAGGCTCTAGAGTGAATTCTTCAATTTTTACTGTGTCTGAATTTATTGAACAAATAAGTTCGATAATGCACCATCTCATACTGCATTGGTTATTCGTTATCATTTCGCCACATTCGCCAAGACGGAGGATTTTTCGAAGTGCTATGATGACTGGAAAATTCGTTGGCATAAGTGTATTGCAGCGGGAGGGGATTACTTTGAAGGAGATAGAATGGACAAAATTCAACTTTTAAGTAGTACATATGTAGTAGTTTTAGAAAAATTTTATTATAATAGTGGAAAGAAACCCTAGACAATAAATAAATCTGGGTTCAATCTGGAGTTTACAATTAGCAATATACCTTCCTTTTTCTACGACCATAGGGCAAATTTTTAACAATTATTTGTCATGTCAACCATATACATCTGTAATACCGGACTAAAGTCAGTAAAAACCAGAGAAAACGTTAGCTGCATAGAAGTTATTATACCGTTCAGATGTGTATATCTTATAGCAATTTTATGAAGGACAAAATCTCAATGAAAAACGCTTTGTCAGTTTATTGTAGACACGTTGTTTGATATAAGTAACTTTCACAGCTCAATTGAGATAACTTAATAAGGAAACAAGATCTTTTGGGCAAGAACTTTATCTGCATTCTTATAGTTTAGTTGGAATGGTGCTACGTATTACAGTGTGCCATTCTTTGGAGATTATAGCGTTCTTTTAAACAAACAAGAAAAATACCCTTCGCAGGTGCATTTCTTTTAGTAACTATGTGTTCAGTTTTTATGGAAGCTATATGCTATAGTAATCTGATCTGAACAATTTTTTCGGAGATTACATTGTTGCCTTAGAAAATAATCTAGACCAAATTTGGTGAAGATACATTGTCAAAGGTGAGAGTTTTCCATACAAGAACTTGATTAAATTCTTCGGAGATTACATTGTTGCCTTAGAAAATAATCTATACCAAATTTGGTGAAAATACATCGTCAAATGTGAAAGTTTTCCATACAAGAACTTGATTCCGATCGTTCAGTCTATATGGCAGCTATATGTTATAGTGGTCGGATATCGGCCGTTCCGACAAATGAGCAGCTTCTTGAAGAGAAAATGACGTTTGCAAAATTTCAAAACGATATCTTAAAAACTGAGAGACTAGTTCGTATATATACAGACGGACGGACGGACAGACAGACAGACGGACATGGTTAAATCGACTCAGCTCAACATACTGATCATTTATGTATATACTTTATAGGGTCTCCGACGCTTCTTTCTGGGTGTTACAAACATCTTGACAAACTTAATATACCCTGTTCAGGGTATAAATATCGTAAAGATATCTTGTTATGCATATAATTTAAAGCCTTCGGCTTCTGTTTCTGTTTGTCTTTCTGTTTTTTTTTTTTTTTAATTTTTGAGAGCAGCGCCCGCAGATATCTAGTACAAATTTCACTAAAATCTTCTAACCTTTTCTGATACCCTTCATAATGAAAGATCCAAAGTCACTTGATTAGCGACCATCACACCAATGCCCAATGTTTTTTAGTTCCGTTTGTATTACAACTTTCTGCAAAATGCGATTTATGAAGTCATCTGCCACCTGGAGGAACTGCCGATGAAGAAATAGCGAAGTTCTTAGAGATCAAAAAGCAGTTACGAACTAATGAAACAAATAATAATGGTTTATTCCAAGATCGGCTGGCAAAGCGAAAGAAAAAATTCCGTTATGTGCCCAGCCCGTTAATAAAGTGCTTTATCAAAAATGCTTACAAAAACACTCAAAATTTCAAATAAATTTCAACAAATTTAAAATACTTCATAAATAAAGCATCAATTACTTATAAAAAATATTATTTACCCTCCATCATTTCACTTAATTTCATTGTTTCCGCAACACATATTTCACCTTGAACACTGGACCGTTAATAAATTTTAAAAATACATTTTTGACATTAGGGAGACATCTTTATTAAGTTTCATATGAACACACTATTTACTCATCCAGTGCGAGATGTAATGTTCAATGAAAATAACGGCATGACAACGCTAGCTTAAGTGTATCAATTGATATTCTCTACCGCCTACAAATGCTCAGATAATTTATGGCCATAAATCCATTTACATGCAAAATTCACACATTTCAAATATGATCTTTGCCCTGGCCGTTAACAGTGGGAAGAGGGGTGACCACATATCCACACGCACACATATGCATATGAGCAAATGTGTGGCATTAACCGAATGTGGCATGCCACACCGCACCACGGCGCTTGCAACAGGGCAGGCACAGTCAGCACCAGGCGGACACATGTGTTCGATTGCCTGAATGAGCAATAATCGAAATGATTCAACGAGATTTATAGCTGCGCAACAACAACGACAGCAACATCACACTGATAAAAGACTAAAACACACAAAAGCACATCGACCGCCCAACGCCATAAGGAATGGGGGCACTCCTGGAGCAAAGCAGCAAGAAAGCGAGCGGTGTTGAATTGAGATTTGCTGAAGTAGCTTGATGCTGTGAGTTAGATAAATATTATTTATACGTGCACAAACACTATTAAGTATACATATACAAATAGACACGCACACAAAGGCTGGACATGACTTCATTGAAATCACCAATAAATTTAGGTGAATGTGCATGTTGAAAGGAAATATTGCTAACAGTGTGTTTGTTTGTGCCTTTGTACCATATAAACATATTCAATTTGATACACAAAATATGTTTTATTTACTGACAATTACTCCCAAAGCAGCTTAATTGATTACGACATTCACATACTAATTCATTAGAACTCACAGTTAAGTTCAGAAAAATTTGAGATTATACACAGATATGAAATAATTTGTGTCATAATTAGCTCTAAAGGTTTAACTGTTTAAATCATTTTAAATTTCTTTGATTCATGTGATATTGGAATTGTTCGCGAAACTTTGAAAATGGATTAGATTAAACAAGGGAACCCCCCGTAAAGAAAGCATAAAAATGGTTCATTCTAAAGTAGGCACTAATAACTAAAAATAACTAATATATTTCTATTTTCAGAGATATTTGTTTCCAGCTGAAATTGATGTACCATATTTTGTGAACATTCTATATTAGTACGGTCCCAGCAGGAGCGGATGTATGGTGTTCCTCTATAATCAAACATCTATGAATGTATAATAATAATTGAAAATTAATTATTTTTTCTTCAACAAACAGCCATCTTTCTATAAAGCCATTGAAGTCACCCGCTTCCAGTTATTTGTAAATATGAAATATTTGTAAATATGAACAAAATGAGTAAACTCTCATGACGATAACTAATGTATTTAAAATTTAGATGATCTCCGTTTTAGAAGCTTCTTGTTCATTTTTACACCGCAAACAGTGTATGTTAAGTTTTCCAAGAAGATTGTAATGTCCGTCTGTCTGTATATACGCGAACTAATTCCTCAGTTTTTGAGATATCAATCTGAAATTTTGGCATACTTTGTTTTCTTTGTTGGTATCGCCGATATCGGACCACTAAAAAAAATACAAACGGAACTATCGGAATCAAATTCTTTTAAGAAACCATTTGGGTTTGTGAAGCTTTAGTGCAACCGAACTTAACATTTTGTTTTGTTCTTTTATCAAACTTTGAGTTTTAATCATTCCGATGGCTCTTTTAAAAATAACTCTGAGCAACCGCTGGAAGCATCATGCTATTTTGGCAAAAATGATGCGTGCTCTTTTTAATTACAACAGTCAGATGGATAATAGTATGTACGGATACATTTGAACGATGAACGCAATATGTTCACATTGTGTTGCGGCTAAATGCCCACGTTAAATGCTCGGAGTGTGTTGTGCTAATGCCAAAGTGAGATTAGTTAAGTTTCCTTAATTTTTGGGACATCTCAAACGTCGGAGCATTGTTGATAAAAATCGTGGATTGGATCAACGTTGTGCAATTGTTTTGAATACAAGACGAGAAATTATTCGTGAGAGGTTTCCATCAGCATAACGAATTAGTTCAAGTTCACCGGTATGTACACAGGGCTCAACGGACCAAAATCGCATTGCTATCCTCAATTTTAATCTATACGTAATCTAAAGGCAAGTGTACACAAAAACACTTCTAACAAACATACTTTTTAGGATCCAGTCTGATACATGTGCCACAAAAATTTGTGGCACAATAACCTTTTGGGCCAAACATTTATTTTAGTCATAAAATTTTCGTTGCTAGCAACAAATTATCAGGCTCAATGTTAAAAATGCTATGTCTGAAAATTGTATGTCTGTTCACAACTTCAAAATTCATTACAACAAGCTCAAAGCAATCATTGCAGCTTGCTGATTTAAAATGCTGTTTTTATTATGTCAATGTGAGCATAAAATGCGCACCTTTTCGCTTTTTCCATTTAATTCCAAAGTTTTGGTATTTCTTTTTGCATGTTTTTTGCGCACAAACCAAAAGTCAAGCAAAGCACTTTTATGCGCCACTTCATGCCAGGCGCTGAAATTACAAAGCGAGTGGCGTTCATAAGTAGTCAGGCAAATCAAACCATCACCAAACCACCAAGGAAATACGGCATGTACTTGCACCAGCATAAACCAACATCACAGCCATACAAGCGAGTACGGTTCTAACCCACCTAACAGACTTTCGCGGCATTTCTTTGCGCTGAACTTTCTCATTGACTCGGCGCTTAAAGTATCGAATCCAGGCGTTTGACACTAAGTTTTACGATGGCCATAAGCGACGCCAGCGACAAGCGCTACTTCGCAGCGAAACCGCTTGCTTCTTGCAGCGGCAGCAACAGCAGCCACTTGTTGTGCCACCCACAACAATCTGTGCCATTTTTGCAGCGTAACGCGCCGTGGAATGCGCAGAGAATCCAATTGCTGCTAACACCGATTGGTAATGGAAAAACTTTGCGTAAAAGAAATTCAATGTTGTACCGGTGCTTTGAATTAGGCACACGAACTCACATACAGCCATCTGCACTTATATCGTAGATGTGTGCGTTGTAGTGTTGCGGGAGGGGCTGCCACGTGGAAATACAATATACCCGTACAATGGCATTCGCATGCCGCATCGCTATTTCAAATAGTTTAACACACTTGCTTGAGCAATAAAAAAACGACAGCAGCAACAATAGCAACAACGAAATAACGCAAAGAAAAACAAATTTTGCAAAGTTTTTGTTTCGCAATTGTTATTGTTTCACTTTTCTTCCCACCATCGGCTTTTCTCAGTGCCTTTTATGCATAGTGCTGGGAAAATTGAAATTGTTGAATATCAATTTAGCTTCGTAAAAGGAACTAAAAAATGTAATTTTATAGTAGGGAAAAATGGAATGAATGAATTGCTTTGCGTCTTTCGCTACAAGTTTAAACTGATTTTTACTTTATTACCCGCAGTATTTTTCATGAAGTTCTTAAAGGGCGTTTCTTTAAGCTTTTTCGCACAGTAAAGCTTTCAGAAAAGAAGAGGTAGATTTTTAGAATTTTAAGAATAGTCCTAGTCCTACACAGTTTTGTCTTTTCAAAACCGAAATCTCGATAGTCTTACTGCTTTTTATTTTAAGCAAGAAATTGAATGTGACTTTCCTTGTCCTTCATGTTTAATGATGCCTCTGAAGCGGGCTCTACCCAGAACTCAAATCTTGATAATAATTCTTGATGTTCGATTTAATACCTTCTGCAAAAATATTGTCTGTTTATTTTAATCTAAGTTGATATTATCAAAATTAGCCAAAGATATAGGATTATAGCATGCGGAGAATAATCAGAGAATGAACTTCTGAAATTTACGGGGAAAAGTCTTCAACCAAACTCAGGCATAGTATGCACACTATAATAGCACTTTTATATAATTCTCAAATTTGTTTTAGAACATCTTGTGTGGACAAAGTAGAATTGCTGCAAATTGCAATCCTGATGAGCTTGACAGGAAGGCTTTCTCGTAACAATTTTTTTCAGACAAGGTGCGAATTAGAGTCTCTGTATTCTATTGCGATCTTGACGAAGGGACTTGCTCTAAAACCAACACTTGCACGGTGTGGAGATACTTGTGGTCGTAAGTAGAAAGCAAGAACTCCATTAACCTGCTTGCTCTTAGTAAGGTCAATCCAAATTGTAAGAATTTTGAAGCGGAAGTTGGCCAATATGCATTTGTCAATGAGGTTTGAAGTTTTAACGGCCGTCAATACTCATAGTTTTGTGGAGCAAGACGAGATAGAAACATATCAACTATTTCTCCACGACTGACCCGTGGAATCAGGCGTCTTTTTCAATCAACCTGTCGAATTAATTGGAATGGAAAATCCCCGTCTCATCAATCTTAAGATACGCTCGAATTATTTGGTCGATACCCGAGGGTCCCTGATACCACTGTTAAGAGTAGCGAAGCCGTCGTTGGCCTCACTTAACACTATATTTTCCTTCCCATATCTAACAATAACATAAGATAATAAAAACAAAATACTTAAAGTTTCATACGATTGTTTTCAGAGGTATAAAAAGTAGGAAGCAGCGTGCAAAAAGCACAATCCGCAATGTGCAAGACACATGATTCATGCCAGGCCTGTTTTCTGGTTATTGGATTTCATCGATGCGAATTACCCGCCAGGCGCCCAATAACAGCACAGCTGGTGGTTGGGGGCGTCTACGGCAACGCGACACAGCACGTCTCAAGGTCCATTTCGGAAGTGTTAATTACAGCGCTTAAGCACGAAGTGGCAATAAGGAAAATTATCTGAATTATGGGTGGGTCAGAGACAAGTGGAAATAATAAGATGGAAAGTAATACAACCACATATACAGTTGCATATGATAAAGTGTTGTAAGAGGTACATTGGAATATAATATACATTTATATAGTATTTATGGTGTTTATTGTCACTATTTTATTTTCACTAAATCGCTTCACTGATTTATTTCGCCGTATTTGTACCCCAATTCGGGTTAATACCATTGCTTTCTGACATTCCAACGGCAGATATTTTATTCGTTAACCTCATTTCCGAAATCCCTGGGCGAATTTTACTTAAAAATATTTGAGCTGTCTCATTGATTACCTTGGATTGCAAGGGTACTCGGCAAGCAAATTGCAATTCTACTACGGCGGCGGCGGCGGCGGCGTCGGTGCAATGTTTCCCTCAATTAATAGTGCGCTCTGTGCAAAAAACCAAAGACTGGAAAATCGCATCGCAATTAAAGTTTTCACTTACAATAAATGTCAGGCGGCAGCGGTTGACGCCGCGGATCACCAAGACGCAACGTGATGCCTACGTACGTACGCGGCTTAACACTACGCGCAGAAATGCAACGCGACGCGACGTAACGTCAACGCACGCAATTGAGCATCAACATTGTGGCACCGCTACCGTTGTCGATGACGACGCGGCGTCCCTCGCCTCACTGCCGTCGCCTAAATGCCACATCGAACGTACAACGTACAATGGCAAATCCCTTAGCGTGAAATGCAAAGCCATCGCGTTGTGTTGTATGGCGTGGTGTGGCGCTGTGTGTGTGGCGGTATAGTCTCCTGAAACGCGCGTCAAATGACAAGTCGGCTGCTCGCCTGACACTTTGTTAACAAGACGGAAAACAAGCGACAACGCAATAGGGAACCCAATAACAAGGAAAAGGCGGCAAGCGTAATATATGAAGTAACTAAGCGCATCTGCCAGCCAGGAAAGCTCGATGATGCGTAGGGGTTCCAGTGGATATAAGCGCATGCATTCATGCGACGTCGCCGTTCGGGTTAGAGTAAGACTTACACGTATATGTAAGTAGTTGAGTGCACGCACGTATGCCGTCGCCGCAGTAATATTTGCACTGCGTCGCGTGGTTGCATGCTACGCGTAACATGTGAGACATTGAAAAATACCCAACTGTCCGCCAAGTGAATGCAATTTTTTTGCGCAAGGAGCGTGTGACGCGGCGACGCGCAAGCAATAATCCTAGTGGTGAGACATAAAAATATATGAAGCTGTCTAACATATTTCAGCTTTTGTTTTTCTACTGTTTACTACAACTCTGCAGTTTCTTTAGACACTCAGACCAGTTCATCGTAATGCACAGACCCTTACAAAGAACTGTCCAAATCATTCAGCATCTAAATAAATGAAACGCAAAATAGGGTCGTCAAAGTCACCACTTTTCTCAAGAATACCCCTTGTCTAATGCTAAATGTGCTTTTGTTGTGTTTTGTTTTTGCACTTCCATGCTATTCCGCTGGCGGCAATGACATTGACTAATCAGCTGACAAACACTGTGCCATACACCCATACCCAGAGATGCTTCATTTTGCCATTATTATTTGCTCTTTCCTCGCCTGAAAGGGATCCGCACTTTGGCTATTGTGTTCAATTAAATTAATGTCAATTATCATTAAATTATACTAAATGAATCTTAATGCAAATTTGCTTGTCTTCACTGTTACTTTAAGAAAATTAGCTTTAAATTTGTTTGGAGAATTTTATTACGGCATAGAATATTATAAATTGATTCAGGACTGTTTTCACTTTCAAGGTTATTCTAAACAATGATGTCATAACGAATGTAAAGTTTGATCGAGTACTTTTCAGCGGCCGTGATTTACTTGGACATTGCTTTCACACAGTATATCTTGTCATAAAGATATTCCACATTGAACAAAACGCATTTATTTATACTTACAAACTGCGCCGGTCGCAATGCAAGGGTGAAATAAAACTTCCCAGCTTCTGTTTTTAAAACAGTTTTGACAATCCCTCACTTCAATTTGATGAGTTGTGGTTAGTAGCGTTTCTGCCATTACATATGTAGTCGGCTTTGCCGTTGAATTGGCTCGATAACCAGGTTTCACATATGATGTCTTGCGTTTAGTGTTAAGTAATGGATTCATTTTGCATCAAAAACGAATATTTTTATTCATTCAGGCAGCAATCCTTACAGTAAGTAAAATCATCTTTCAATATCTCTGGGCCTTAATTCCTGTGGCACCTATTATCCCCTCTTTTGAATGCATCGAATGACTTTTAATCGGTTTGAAATTGCTGCTTAAATGACTGCCAGATATTCTGCGAACTGTTCTTGTGTTTGACAATAATCTTCTATCTGAGCCTTTCTTCATGTTAAAGTCATAAAGAGGATTCCACATAAAAACACTTTCAAACACAAAGCTCGACATATTTGAAAAAGACGCACAAGGACAACGGTTTTCCAGCGCATGTTCGAAGTAATGGAACAAAGGAATAATAATTACGCTATCTGTTACCAAACCACACGAATATACATAGTTATATAAAAACTATGTAACTTCGATGCCTTGAATGGCACACTTCAGAAAGAATTTATGTAATAACGAATAAAAACCCTACACTCAATTTATGTACAAGTATATACAAGCAAACCATTAAAGCTATAATAGACTTACTCTGGGTTGTTTATAATAAAATAAAAGGATCATATTATAAAAAAATAAACAGAATATTTACAGTATGGAGCTAAATTGTTTAACGGGGTTCGACGATTGATTACAGTGATTACAATTACGAGTATAGGGAATAAGTGATACTGCGAAGAATTATAATCAAATTATGACCTTTAAAAACAACTAATATGCAGTCGTAAATATGCTTTCTGTGTGTTTAGTATGTTATAGTTTAGTATATTGTTCAAGAAGTTCCATTAAATTTGTGTTCGGAGTCAAATTTCTGGTGCCGAAACGTTCAGAACGTTGGAAAAGGCCAGTGTATTTGATTGGTACAATTTATTCAAAGAGGGTCCAGAACACGTTGATGATGAACCGAAATGTAAAAGATCATTTCGGATTAAGAAAAGTGACGATTAGTTCCAAAACCACCTTTTTTTTAAAGCGCTAACGTCTGTGAAACTTCTGGCATTCAGCAAACTCAAACGAACGCTCCGTGGGAACCATTTAAGTAAATTGAAAATATTATACACCCAACGTTCCTCAGAAATCCGTGTAAAACAAGAAAAAACGTTAACTTCGGTTGCACCGAAGCTAAATACCCTTCACAGGTGCATTTCTGTTAGTAACTATGTGTTAAGTTTGAATGGAAGCCATATGCTATAGTTAACCGATCTGATCAATTTCTTCGGAGATTATATTGTTGCTTAAGAAAATAATATGTACCGAATTTCGTGAATATATCTTGTCAAATGTGAAAGTTTTCCATTCAAGAACTTGATTCCGATCGTTCAGTTAGTATGGCAGCTATATGCTATAGTTAACCGATCTAAACAATTTCTTCGGAGATTATATTTTTGCCTTAGAAAATAATCTGTACCAAATTTGGTGAAGATACATTGCCAAATGTGAAAGTTTTCCATACAAGAACTTGATTCCGATTGTTCAGTTTGTATGGCAGCTATATGTTATAGTGGCCGATATCGGCCGTTCCGACAAATGAGCAGCTTCTTGAAGAGAAAATGACGTTTGCAAAATTTCAAAACGATATCTTAAAAACTGAGGGACTAGTTCGTATATATACAGACAGACAGACGGACGGACATGGCTAAATCGACTCAGTTCGACATTCTGATCATTTATATATATACTTTTACAGTTTCTCCGACGCTTCCTTCTGGGTGTTACAAACTTCGTGACAAACTTAATATACCCTGTTCAGGGTATAAAAAGAGACGTTTTCTATAGCAAAATGGGGGAAACGTTCCATGTCATCTGAAAACCATGTAAGATGAAATAAAGAACTATATATTCTTCGAAAAATCGTGTAAAAAATGTTGAAAACTATAAAATTTCAGATATGCATACAAATTGTATGTTCATATGGCATTTTATTGAGCATTAAAACTTAAAATACATAATTCATACTGGTGAAAAATTGGTAGATTAAGCAAAAAATAAAAGAAATCTGTTAATCCAGAATTAAAAACAGAAAAATTAGAATAGAAATAAATACAATTATTTTTATAGATTCATACTTATTCGTCGCTACTTGATAACAAGCGCAATTGTTTGCGACGAACTGGACTAAAGTCGGTATCATCGCTGGAGATATCCATTTCAGCAATGTAAATATCATGCCAACAAAATGTGTAGGTAAGAGTTATCGAATAAGGGGATTTCCCAGTTATTACTATGTATGTTCATTCCAGCAATGGTGCTAAGTGTGGTAAAAACAAACATAGTTAAAAGACAGTGATTTTAAAACCATACTAGATTAAACATTTTTCATAAATTGTTTTTTTCCATCGTGTAAAAAAAGAGTTGGGTGTACGTGAATCGTTACACGTATTGAATATGGGAAATTGATTTTAACAACTGTATCGAAGATTGGCAAAAACGCTGGCACAAGTGTATTGGTGCCAAGGGGATTTTTTTGAATTGGGCGATAGGGGTTTTGAAAATTTTAAAATTATGAACAAAGTCTTACTATTTTTTGCTCATAGTAGTATGTCTTAAATAGTTGTTTCAAATTATTTAGAGAACTTTGAATATTTTTAATCTTTTTGAGTTGTTGATCTCTGATCGTTTTCTGTATTTGACGATATGCAACTCTCTTATCTACTATCACCTAGAGTATTACGCAGGAACTGGCATTGACCAATAGACGTACATGCGGTAAGGTTAAAAATATTTTCGTACGCAAATTGTCAAAGTTGGATGGATCTTAAAATTGTGGTTGAAACTTAAAATTGTGGTTGAGATATATTCGAAACTGATATTAACCGTCTCGAAAAATTTGTAATCTACGCATAGCGCTTTGTCAAATTATGATGGTCTTTATGATCATAATATGAGAGTTTTAGGTACCACAATGAACCAGCGTTCAAAGTTCTCCCAGTGATATTCCTGCTGGCGATTTTAGCACGATCGGTCTTTAATCTTAACCTAACATAATTTACCTATTTTCAATATGGCACTTGCATGAGCTTTAATAAATATAAGAACAGCTATCAAATCCATATGTATATTTTAACCTTTATATTGAACCTTTAGTTAATTTAGAATAATTTAAGCCTCTTTGACCTAGTGCTGAATCGAGAGTTAGGCGGCAGTCCACTATAATTACTTACCGATTTAAATACGTAATTATTCCACACAAATAAAAACTGAATTATAATGTGCATATAATCTTTTTAAAACACATTTAAAACAACGGGCTTTCTAGAAACACGTGAGCTTCGGGTAAAAAGTTGTAATTTTTTTTTACTTAGAAACCTTAGTATCAAGAAATAATTGCTCAAACCTAATTAAAATCAATTTAGTATTTATAATTAAATCTCTCTAAACCTTGCATACATAATGGTATTAAAACTGGATTGAACTTAATGAATACTCATATTAAAATTTTAAAAACACATTGCTATCTACAGATGAATGTACATATATATACATATAGAATGAGATACTTATGTATGTATGCGTATTATATGGTGTGTATATAATTACTAAATATGCCTGAACACAAAGTTGTATTCTTTGCGTAAGTATATTAACATAAACATGCGGAAAGAATTACGAAGAATCTGATTGAATATTCAAAAGTACATACAAGCATGCAAGGGTGTGAGTATTAACTCAAACATGTCTCTATATGTAAATGCTTTCCAGTGCAGGCTTAAACACACACGTACGCTCACACATGAGCAGGCATATTGAAAGAGGCAACAAAGTTGATGACTACCAGCAATTTATTTGTCGTGTCGTAAATCGAAATGAATTTTTATGTCACATTATCGTATTAAAATCGCATTAAGTCCATATAACCTATTTTACACATGCACATACAAAGTGAAGGTAAACGAGGAGATACACACAAACACATAATAGGATATATGCATTCATGTGTGCAGCCAGTCCGAAAAGGTGAGCTCCACGTCCGGCCGGCGCTGTCAGTTGGCGAGCGCTCGCAGCTTGCAAGTTAGTAGCGCGCCATAATGCACAATATCTTATTATGCCTACGCGATTGTTTCTTGGTGTTTTCGATTTTTATTTTGCTTGACTTTTGCGTTCAGTCTTCGCCTCAATTCATTTCGTATGCCGATCAGCCACGAAGGCACGGGAATGCCGCTACAACGCCTCATGGCCAACATGCAGCGCTCTTGCAGCAGCCCGTTTTTTCGAGACTCAGAATTCATATTTACGTACATACATATGTATGTGTATATATAAGTGTGTGTGGTTGCATGTGTGCAAGTGCAGCAACTCGCTGTATTAACCATTTGTCCACATCTCGGGCAACATAATAGAATTTTATGCGCTCTCATATTGGGATCGAGGGACATTGAACGCTGCAATATGTTGCGCAGACGAAAATCGTAGAGCAGTAGCTTTTTATAGTTAGTATTCGTATAGTTAATGCATGCAAGGCGCTGCTGCACGGCAACCCAGCAGGCACTAGATGATGTAGTAACGGTAAGTTTTGCTAAGAGCGCATATAGACTTTCAATGGATAGGAGTAAGCTTATAACAAAAATTTTTAAGACAAAAATAATACTTAATATATATTTAATTACATTTTTTATACTCTCGCAACAAAGTTGCTAAAGAGAGTATTATCGTATAGTTTTGTTCACATAACGGTTGTTTGTAAGTCCTAAAACTAAAAGAGTCAGATATAGGGTTATATATACCAAAGTGATCAGAGTGACGAGTAGAGTTGAAATCCGGATGTCTGTCTGTCCATCCGTCCGTCTGTCCGTCCGTCCGTGCAAGCTGTAACTTGAGTAAAAATTGAGATATCATGATGAAACTTGGTACATGTATTTCTTGGCTCCATAAGAAGGTAAAGTTCGAAGATGGGCAAAATCGGCACACTGCCACGCCCACAAAATGGCGAAAACCGAAAACCTGTAAAGTGTCATAACTAAGCCATAAATAAAGATATTAAAGTGAAATTTGGCACAAAGGATCGCATTAGGGAGGGGCATATTTGGACGCAATTTTTTTGGAAAAGTGGGCGTGGCCCCGCCCCCTACCAAGTTTTTTGTACATATCTCGGAAACTACTATAGCTATGTCAACTAAACTCTACAGAGTCGTTTCCTTCAGGCATTTCCATATACAGTTCAAAAATGGAAGAAATCGGATAATAACCACGCCCACCTCCCATACAAAGGTTATGTTGAAAATCACTAAAAGTACGTTAACCGACTAACAAAAAAAATGGGCGTGGCGTCGCCCACTTATGGACCAAAAACCTTATCTCAGGAACTAATTTTACAGCAAAAAAAAAAAATATGTAAATGACGGATAATGAAATCTCGTCGTCGAGACACCCGAACTTAGCCCTTTCTTACTTGTTTATAAATGAAGAGTAATATATTTTAAAAATGAAAATATAATTTAAGTATTTTAAGTTTTTTTATTCAATAAAACCTTATCAGATACTAACCACCGAGTACCTCTAAGAATGCTTACCGGTTAACTCGCCACCAAAGTTCCACAGCTTCGCGGCTTGTGGGTGCATACGTGCGAACACGAGCACATCGTAAAAATGTTAATGTGCAGTTTGTTTGTTTTATCGGTCGCTACATATTTGGACCAGCCAAACTATGGTATATCCACTTTTAGTCTTCTTTAAGTGAACAAGAGCCAATCTTCACACGCATATTTCCTTATCAAATTCATACTTAATGTTTGCTAGACTTTTATGCAGCCGTTTTTCTTAATTTTCAGACGAAGTTGTGGGTGGAAGACATAAAGCCAACATAACGGCACTTACTTGCATACGTTGGAAAACAAAAAAAAGCGAACTCTTAAATTCGAACATAATAAAATTTTAAAGACAAATGACTAATATTGAGGATTTTTTTAAAATAGCTACACACCGCCTTAAAATCGAGTTTGAGTTCCAATATTACATTTTAATTTGCCTAGGAGAGTGTTATGAGCAAACTATAGTTTAAAACAATACTAGCAGATACAATGTTCGTATGAAATTATTCGGATACCAATACTATTGACTCTGCTATGTTCAAACTTTTACTAAACCGTGAAAAATATCGCACTGAAATGACTATTCCTACTAACGTTTCCCGCAGGATGGACACTCAAAGCCGAGCCGAACGTAAATTCGCATATTGCTTAAATATGAAAATGCGCTTGGCTCAGTTTTAAGCGTCTACTTTGCGGACACCCTTGGATCAGCTTGGTCACATCTTCGTATAAAATATGTACATTATACATTCGGAGATGCTATCAACTACTATTGTGAGGAAGAGAAGCTATATGTACATATGTATATATTTGTGTATAAAAACGAATTACTTAATTTCCAGAATCAATTTATTATTAATACTTATATACATACATATATTTAACATTTTAATTTCTAATTCTAGTGAAGTTCTCTGTCCTGGGGTATATGATAGATTTTTCTATCAATTTTTACTTTCTGAATACTTAAACACCCAGTAGGACATTCATATTCATAAGTATGTAAGTACACATATAAGTCTACACGTATAACTGTAAACAAAAAACGGGATATTTTCGCATATTATGGCGGTTTAGCATTCAGCTTTTCGTTTTGCCGATTCAATTTACACTTCATAGAACATTTAAAAGTGTACGTTCACCCGCTTTCAACAATATAATACATACATACTTATGTATGTATGTACAAGTGCATATAAACTGCATTAATTCTATTATTATTTTAGCCAGAGCAAACTTCATTTCGCAAACAGAAAATCATAATTTGTTTACCTGCGGAACATGCTGTGTGTGTTTTTCAGCTTTTTGTTTCATTTTACTTTATGTAGCTGCTTTATTTATTTATTTGCACAGAAATTAAACAAACATACCGCATACGCGAATACATGAAAGAATTATTAGATTGCGGCAGTCAGCCAAACCGCAACAACAATTCTGTATACATTATAGCATTAACACAATAATGAATATCTCACTATGGCAGCGCTATATATACACCTTTCAAACTCCATATACATATGTATATGTACATATGTAAGTATATGTGTTCGCTTGAACTGCATTCCGATAAATAAGTAAATAAATAAATGTGGCATGTGCCACAATGGTTTGATATACTAAGTATATATAGCACCCTGCTTATAACTGGACTTTTACGTAAATACACCTGACCGTGTAAGTTTATTAAATATGGGAGCATATCTTTTGAAAGTTCGTAATCACTCTCAGGAACTAAAATTTGCAGAATATGAAAATATTTTGAAGAAAGCAACAGACTGGATAGTGTGCAAGAGTAGTTTGGGAAGGATGAAATATATTTATAAGCACTTGCAGATTAGGTAGGTTCAATCACATCGTTTCATTGGGAGAACGTCACTATAAATTAATATTTTCTAATTAGGAATCCAACTACAGCATTTTAATCTTCAAAAACTACTAAATTAAATTAGAGGAACAATTCAAGAAACACAACATTTTGAGTGATTCAAATTTGGTACTCTAGAAAAAAAATTTTTAAGGAGGAATTTAATCGATTAATTATAAGTAATACTAGTAAGTAAGCCAATTATCTCAGTGGACGTTCAAACGAGTTTAGAACTAACGAAAACACGAAAAATCCAAAAAATTGTTTTTAAATGATGACAAAATTAATGTTTTGTTTAATAATTCTTTATTTATTGATTACACTTGTTGAAATTCAAACAATTCGTATTGAAACTAGACCAGCTCAAGATTGTGGTAGTACGTTGTGTTTTAGAGGGCTGGTAGATATCTTCTTTTAAAATAGGTTAAAGTACAGAATTGTAGTAAGGCATTAGTTCGCATTTCATATTTAATTCTGCTGTTCTCTATTTATTTTTTACCATGGGAATACCAAGATCTTTGTGAATATTTTCATTACGATTTCACCATGGCGATACATCTCTTTTAAACCATACTTCCAAATACATATTATCGCGTTCTTTAACAGAACTACAATTTTTTTTAAAAGCTAGTTTAATTTCCTTTATTTTATGTTGCCTATTTTTTTTTCATTTCAATGTGTCTTTTTCCAAGTAAGGCTTCTCTTTAAGTAAATGAATTTAATCACTGAAAGCTTTTTGGTCTTTTTGATCATTTACATTCGCCAACTAAAATAGCTACCCATTCTTCGACAAAAGCTAAGTGCTCTTTTAGTACTTTTGACGCTCTGATGGAGCATTTAGTATTATGCCATACTAGGACTGTGTCATTCGCAAAAGTGGATATCAATATATTTTTAGCTGTAGGAATACTTTCTGTACATAAAACATATAGAGTAGGGCCTAGCGCTCTAACATTAAACTTCCTTTTTTTAAATAAGATTTCGCCATTCGAAAGGCCATAAAAGGCTCTCATGCCACACCTTATCGAATGAATGAGCATCAAGGAATATTGCTTAAAAGAACTCTGCTCAAATGCCTTTGTGACTTCGTTAGTAATTCTATTTACTTGTTCTACAATGCTGCATAAGCATTTTTGAAGTAATATTGTCGTGTTCTGACGACTTTTTTGATTCAAACTATTTTATGATGTTGTAATTTCAAAAATTGGACTCCTGATAGATAGGCGGTTTCCGGCAACATTTCAAGCTTAAAATCGTTTTTGGGGTAGCTAGGCTGAAGTGCCTTTCCTAGGTGGTTTGCAAAGCAAATTGCCTTTTCATCTTCACTCCGAACACAATTACTACTCACGTCTCTTGTGGGCTTGTTGAAATCTACTGGTGGCTTAATGCGTCCAAAGTAAGTTTTTCTAATTTGTTGAGTTTGGTCACAGTGTCGTTATATAATTTTCAGTGTTGATATTTTTTAAAGATATTGCTATGGCTTGTAAGTAGATTGCAGCACGCGGTTCTAACCAACACTGATATTTCACCATGTACCTTTTCCTGATTGGAAGGGTTAAATCCCAGTATATAGAAATTCGGTTTGTTTGTTGTTATATAAGATATGTTATGATAGCATTACATAAATATTTTTTTTTGACTGTTATGATCTTGAATTTATGTTGTTTTCCATTTCATAGATTTACTTGTAAAAATTAAGGTGAATATAATGAACACCCTAAAGAAAACAAAGAAACGTGACAAATGTGGCTGTGTCTAAATAAATAAAGAATTGCTGATTTTGACCAATATATGGAGAAGTTAAATCATAATAAACCCAACTGTATGAGACAATGGATGGAACCGATCCCCACTGTATTATTTTTGTCTTGACCAGTCCACTGAGGTTTCATAGATCTCAATGGAAGGTTAGGTGGTAATGAATTTTATGGTATGAAGAAAAAACAAACCTTTAAGTCAAAATTATAATATATGCGACCAAACTATATTTGGATATGGTTTTGAAATATTTGGCTGGATATGTACTTGCTTATGCAATCTAAGAAGTTATTTTTCAACATTGCAGGATACAAAAAATTATTGTAGTTATTATGAAATATATGGAGCTCGGCTTTGATTTAAATAAATAGAATACAAACCTTCGTTTCTATCCCTACATATGTTTTGACCTTTTTTGTAATATATCGGTTTTTTTACTTAACGATACTGAAAATCATAAAAGTGAAAAAATCCTTCAAATTATCCCTTTTTAGGCAGCGTAATCTAATATAGGTAGATCAACCCTAAACGAGACGAAACGTTATGTGTTAGATGTGTACGCATAGTTTTGCTACTGTTTTTTTAGATCATCCCAGAATTATTAAGGCGTTACAATATTAGATTTGGTTAATACAATAGTTGGTGGTTCTTCCGTTAAATAAACAATTCTTTTTATACTCTCGCAACAATGTTGCTAAGTAGTATTATAGTTTTGTTCACATAACGGTTGTTTGTAAGTCCTAAAACTAAAAGAGTCAGATATAGGGTTATATATACCAAAGTGATAAGGGTGACGAGTAGAGTCGAAATCCGGATGTCTGTCTGTCCGTCCGTCCGTCCGTGCAAGCTGTAACTTGAGTAAAAATTGAGATATCATGATGAAACTTGGTACACGTATTCCTTGGCTCCATACTGCCACGCCCACAAAATGGCGGAAACCGAAAACCTATAAAGTGTCATAACTAAGCCATAAATAAAGATATTAAAGTGAAATTTGGCACAAAGGATCGCATTAGGGAGGGGCATATTTGGACGTAATTTTTTTGGAAAAGTGGGCGTGGCCCCGCCCCCTACTAAGTTTTTTGTACATATCTCGGAAACTACTATAGCTATGTCAACCAAGCTCTACAGAGTCGTTTTCTTCAGGCATTTCCATATACAGTTCAAAAATGAAAGAAATCGGATAATAACCACGCCCACCTCCCATACAAAGGTTATCTTGAAAATCATTAAAAGTGCGTTAACCGACTAACGAAAAACGTCAGAATCACTAAAACGGAAGAAATTGCAGCAAATTATCCAGGCTTTTTAGGTAGCGTAATCGCCCAATATAGGTAAAAACCATATCTCAACTACTAAATTTCGAAATTCGATATACGTTAACACCCTGTGTTAGATATGTGAAATCGGTTCACAACCACGCCTTCTTCCAATATAACGCTATTTTGAATTCCATCTGATGCCTTCTCTGTATATTATATAGTACATTAGGAACCAATGATGACAATATTAGAAAATTTGAAAAATATGTAAATAGTTAATGAAATCTCGTTATCACTTTATCCGTTAAATAAAAACTTAACTTTTTTCTAAAATTGGTTACTATGTTAAGCCGGAAGCGGCAACTTTTTTCCTATTTATTTAATTATAATGTATACTCATTTTAAATTGAAATTAATACGCTAATAAATAATTTAGTAACTGTTTGGTAAATATTTGTATATGTGTTTTACCTACCTTGAAAGATGAGGAATATCAATGCAATTTCCAGCCAGTGCCACATTGTGAGTGCTTTTTTGTAGAACTTACGAAAATATTCAGTGCAGTGCTGAAATCGCCACAATTAAGAACTCAGGCAATTTTGTTGTAACTGTAAAAATAATGACAGTAAATAAATTATTCAGTAACAAAAACATTTTCATACATTCTACTGTCAAAAATGAGACCACAATAAAGCCCCGAAACCATTAACTGTATTTAAATGTACACTTTAACAAAATCCACAGGGATTCCCACTTAACAGCCGACCATTTGACACACCTCATCGCTAACCACAAACAAAAGTCACAAGTCGGGTAAAGTGTTGTGCCACGACACACCTCTTCCTTTCGCACCTTGTCGCATTTAACAGCGATCCTAAACAAATTCATTGGCCTATAAACTGCTGTGCCGCATACACCTTCATTTGCCACCTATAACACAAACATAGTTAGTAAGTTACCAAACAAGCCGGCACACGCACATGCTGTGGCGCTTAAAGTTTGCCGCAGACAAAGTAGTAAAATAGTAGTTAGTCGTATCGCAGTTACGTTTTATGCCATTAGGCTGACCGCGCTTGGTTGGTTGCTGATGATACATCTGAATGTATTAAAGTGTGTGCATGTGTTTATGTGGCGCTAATATCTCTGCCTGCCGGCTGACTAGCATGCTGGTCGCTGGTCAGCAAATACTCATTGAGCGGGAAGGCGGTGGCGCGGCTGAGGTGTAGTGCGTTGAGGTGTTGGGCACTGAGGAGGTATGCGCCACCACACACAATGCGGCTGCGTGCCCGTTCAATTACTTAATTGCCATTTCGGGCACTCGCACACAAGTGCACTCCACATATACAAACAACAAAAGCCGCAGCGCGCATACCTATCATGTGTATGAATGTTAATGTATGCATACTTATATATAAGTATACATAATAAATGGTTGTATGGAAGTGTGTGTGCTTTGTAACGCGTTGCTACGCCCACTTTCATCATAACCGCCGGTTGTTTGGTTGCAAACGGTACCGGCTTTTAGCAAATTTGTTCATGTGAATCGCTAATATTCTACCCATATGTAGGTGTATGTATGTATGCTTGTGTGTGCATTGCTATGTTAATACCACCTTGTGCTGTGTGCGTTGGACGCCTGTTTATTCTACGTTCGCCTTTGTAGTGTCCCTAAGTTGCTGCTTGTAGCTGAGTATCTTGATTAGTGGCACGCCGATCGCTTCAAGTGGCAATTTGTACACGAAATACCTTTTGGCGCTGGCTTACTTACTCCTTCCGCGATTGTCGGCACGCCTGTTGTTTGCTCCCGCATATACACCTATACGTACATATGTATATGTAGGTTTGGTTGGAGTGCTCGTGGCATTCGCATTAAATGTCCCGAGCAAACACATACTATTTTGTGTATTATAGTTGTTTACACATATGTACATATGTACCAGTAACTGGTTTACATATTTGTAAATTGGCAAATGTTTACTTAGTCGCGTGCTAAGTTCTTGTATTAGCGACTAAGTGAAGAAATATTACAACTTTATATGTGTTCTTTATCATTTCAATATCTCCATTTGTCAAACCTTTGGGCACACACACGCGCATTTGAAAGAAAGATGACAGCTTAACTTGATTCACTACCTAATAGCCGAATAAAAGACGAGGGCCGTGCTGATTACATTATTTTTGACATGGGATTGATAGCCGTCATCGATTCGCCATGTCTATGCTCCTCAATGTGTTTTGTAAAAAATTTGACATATAGAAGTACCAACAAAGTTAGCGAGTTGAATTTGACATAAAAGAGTATAAACATTAGAGCAGGTCGGGTTTTTTTTTTCAATGAATATTCTGAACAACTTCGCAGCCGGTTTCGAGCCAACGATTTTTTAAGTGAAGTTTAGTTTCAAAATTTCTTCAGATTTTTTTCTCAAATGATCTTTTTAATTAGAATGCTTAGCGCTTGCAAGTTTGTAGAATAGTCATCTAATATATACATCAAAATGACAGCATATCTCCAGTTCAGTGCTCTCAATCTCTCGATCTACTAGTATAATATCTTCTATTCGCCAAGCACCAGAGAGTCGAAAAATATATCAACAAAGCCGAAGATACCACTAATGAAGTGAGAAAACCATTGAATGAGTGTAGTATACCTAGCAAACTTAGTAAACAAAGTAAAGGAATGTTCCATATTTAGGGATTCTTCAGAGTGAATCAATAGTCTCAACACACAAGATTTAGTACGAATTTGAATGTTTGAATTTTTTCTGCTCGCTATTATTTAAACGCGAAAGGAATCACTAAGTGACCTAATGGAACTCACGTAAATAAACAATGGTACACTACACTGCGTGTCACAACCGATATTCTGAAAGATGCATTTCCCAAGCGCCTAATCTCCCGTTTTGGCGATTTGCACTAGCCAGCAAGATCGCCTGATTTCACCGCTCCAGACTTCTTTTTGTGGGGCTTTTTGAAGTCGCGGGTTTATGTCTACAAGCCTCAGACTCTTGCAGCTCTTAAAGACAATATCCGTCAGGAATGTGAGGACCTATCGCCGGAAGTTCTAGCCAAAGTGATAGAAAATTCCATAAAAATGGCTCAAATGACAATCAACTGTGGCGGCGGCCGTTTACATGATATCATATTCTCGACTTGAGAGTAAAAAAATCAAAAAGACCAAATAAAAATAATCTACAAGCAGAATCAAAGTTTTTCATTTTCCAAAAACATCGGTAGGTCACTTGGCTTGTGAGATATTAGAGAGAAAATTTAAAACAGCGCTCTGTCGCCAGCTTGTATACTTGTAATACCGGCACTACGATCAGGGTTAATACTTTATAGAATATATGTAATTCGATGATTAAGAAAATATGTGTAGCAAAGGTGAAACCATAATGATTTATGATTCATAAGCTTTTAAGGCAAAGTGGATTTAAATTTTAAAAAAGATTTTTTAGTAAACCCTCAAACATATTTAAGTATTTATTACCTTTTTGATATGGTAACCTATTTTCTGGGCATTAAGAATGCAAAAACCAATGCTTTCAGCTACAGCTCAAAAAAGATCAAAGAAACTTTGTACACCAACCCAAGTTACCCAGATTTCGGATTCGACATACTTTTGCCATTTCAATGTGTTATCCAATTATTAAAACCATTATTGCAAACAAAGCTCACAGGGCTTTTGAAGCAGTGCACAGAAGTCGTGAAAAGAAGAAGAAACTAAAAAGAACCGAAAAAAATAAACAAAGAACTATAGCAGACTGTGCTGAACCCAACGGCCGTCTAACGAACGAACGCACTTGGATGACCCACCGGTGGGGCTGTGGCGACAAGCGCGACTGCGACGGCGACGGCCACCCTTCGTACTCGTATGGTTGCAGCGGCACCGCAGCAGATGTGTGGCTTCCACGAGCTGTCCGATTGACCGTACTGTAGCTTACAATTGGCACATGTCTTCAATATGTGTATGTGTGTATGTGTATTCTTGCATTCGCACTCCTATATGTTTTATCATTGTTTTTCTTGCTTTGTTTTAGCTCAAATGCTTCAAAAGTTTTTCACTTCCTTATTTATTTCTTAGCTGAATTCAAAAACATATTTATTTACACAACCTTATATATTTATTTTTTATATTTTATGTGTGTGTGTAAAATTGTATTTATTTGTGAGAGCATACATACATACATATGTGTGTTGTACATGTTGCGCTCCTTCTTCAATTGTGAGATATAACAGTTGCTGTTAATGGCCTTTGCAAACTAATGCGCCACATTTTACTCCACTTGGAAATTACATTTGCCCACTCAAAAGAAAAGAAAATAAGAAGGATACGTCAAGAATAAAAGTGTAAAGAAGGCATATAGAACATAACTTTTGCCTTCGAAATGTAAAGTAAACAGCAAGTAGTATTTTCATTTCCAGCACTTCGTGACAATTTCTGCAAGTTTTCGTTTTTTTATTTGGTGCATATACAGATACACATATATCATAGATATGTATGTATGTACATATGAACACACATACATGTATGTCTACATATGCAAGTACATTTACACGTATGTGTGTGTCATTCTTTTACTTTTGGTTAAGGATAACTGGCAACGGGAAGTAACTAATGTGAAAATAGATTTGTTGGGGAAAAGTAAAAAGCTGCGGGTGTTTAGGAAAGTTTTCTGCAGCGGCCTTACTTCGCCGCTCAAAACAATTCACTTAACAGCAATCAAAGCGGATAGCGGTCGGAAAAGGTTTGTTTATGTCACATAAACACTTGGAAGCCCACTTATTTACGTGCTTGGGATCCTGCTGACTGTTGAAATTGGTTACTTTTATACTATTGCAACATGTTGCTACAGAGTGTAATAGCTTTGTTCACCTAATGGTTGCTTGTATCACCTACCAATAATCGAGATAGATATAATATATATAAATTTATGAAACTTAGTACACATATTCTCTGACGGAAAATTAAGGACGAGACCCCTGCCACGACCACAAGACGTCATTAATCGAACAGGTAAAAAGTGCCATAACTAAGCTGTAATGTACCAGTGGTTTTAAAATATTGCAAAAGTTTGCATGGTCCGGCCTCTTATAACCTAAAAGAACATATCTTTTAAACCAATAAAGCTTTTTCTTCTTCTTTATTGGTTATAGCGCGCAGAGGTCCTTCCCGATCCTGACGGAGGTGCTGGTATTGAACAGCGTCGCTTTTCATAGCCGCATTAATTTTGCAGGGATATCAAATTCAGACCTATAAAGCTATATTACCCATATTTGCACAGAACATATATTTTCAACTCTTCTTATCCACTATTCTTAAAACGGTATTGTTAAATACTACTAAAAGTATAATAAATTAATAAATAAATGCGTCAGAGACATTAAATTGGAATTGGTCTAAGCCTCATATCCCTATTTTAAAGAATTTCGACCCTTGGTTGACTTTTTCCACATTAACTCAATATATTACATTTAGTTAATATCATACATATATCTTAGTTGAAAATGTTTTTAATATAATTTTAGCTTACGCGAACTAAAGTATAGCAATAAAAAAGTAGAAGATAATTTCTTCAATACAAGTCAGAATATTCCAAATTTTATAGTAACGTATTCACGATTTCTTGTAATAATAAGTATTGAACTCTTTCGCAACATTTTTTAATGTCGAATTTGGCCAAGGCCTGAAGCAATTTACAAGTGTATGAAATAGGAAGAATCAGGTTGTCTCACGTTGCCGTAAATACTAATGTACTAAATGACTAGCAATGAAAAATTGTTTCCGATTCCACAATTTGTTTTTGTAAACAAAATTATAAGAGTCTTATAAAACCAAATCAATGGCAATCTTTATAATACATATATATTATATAATAATAATGCGTTAATACTAAGATGTGCATATCATCCATAATTTGTTGCGCGAGAAGCTCGGAAAGATTTTAGGAAAATGAAAAGTGAATATAGAGAATTGTGTCACTTTTTTTAAGTTTTATAAGAGCATAGGAATATTTTAGTAGCAATAAAATAATAATTGAATTTTAAAATTTTTCCTTTGCGTGTTTTTATCCGTCGCCGAATCCTAAGCATGAATATTTTTGAGTTTCTGGCGAATAATGTAAAACTTTACTTAAATTTAGTTTATTTTAACTTAAACTTATTTTCGTTTAACTTTACTAAATAACTTAACGTTTTTCTTACATAAAGTCATTGTTTATTTCTATCTCTAGTCCAATATGACCAAATATGAGAATGAATTCCTGTATTCCTGTCGAAAAATAACATTTGATGGTGAACTTTGGAACTAAATATCGAGATTGATGTAATTCAAACCATAAAGCAAAAAATTATACGGATCTTTACTTTTACTACAAGACGCGTTTTTTCATACAATTGTCCGTGTGTCCGTCTGCTTGTCAGTGAAACAATACAGCATTAGACGATTTTACGACTATTAAACAAAGAAGTTTCATTAAATTTTGTGTCTAAAATCAAATGCATCCGATGATAATTGTTTATCGCGTTCACGTGTTTTTGATTGGTATAAATTATTTAAAGAGGGTTGACAACACGTTGACGACGAACCACGTCCGGGACGGCCACCAGCATCAATTGATGATCAACACATCTATAACATAAAGGAATGGTTGCTTGAGAACCGATTATTAATAGTCAGAGATCTTGCTGGCATCATTGGAGTATCGGAAGGATCAGTGAAAACCATTTTGAAAGATCAGTTGGGACTAAGAAAAAATAACTTTTTTTGGAAAACAGCGTCCCATTAATCTTAGTGAAACAATACTTTTCGACTACCAGGATGTCATGAAACTGAGTATTTTTTGCAAAATTTTTAACTAATATCGTGTCGGAATCTTTGTATTTGCCTGATTTAGTTCCGTGTGGCTTCTGACTATTCAGCAAACTCAAACAATCGCTACGGAGAAAACAATTTGGGTTAATTGAACGCATAAACGTGAATCGCTATTCGCATTAAAGGCTATTCTGGAAATTGACTTTAATAACTGTTTCGAGGATTGGAATAAACGTTGGCATTGGTGTGTTAGGGCCAAATTTGATTACGTTGGGGGGAACGTCATAGATTTTGAAGAATAAGTTAAGAAGCAATGTGCGTTACAGGATTTGATCTTTGCAAGTTGCAAAAGAATAAAATGTTCGATTACACCCGAACTGAGCACTTTCTTACTTGTTTTTTAATTAATACTGCTTAGTAAATATAATAAAAGTAGTATTATAGATAATTAAAGCCAAGAAGAAGACTTCACGAGTTTCGGATCTCAGCACAACTTAAATAATAGGCGTCGGTAAAGCAATCCTCAATTTCTACCATAATGATTCTTAAATTGTGACATTTTAAAGAATTTTACTCCATGTAATTAACCGAACTCTATATCTCTAGAACCAATGGAAGACATTATCACAAGCTTGACAAAAATATTGTACAAAAGAAGATGTCAAAACATATAATTTTAATACTGTATTGAGCCTGCTTCAGAAAATTTCAAAGATATCAATGAGCATTCTACAGGAACAAGTCATTTGCGTTCTTGATCCATCACTTACCTAATTTTTTTCGGCAAGAACTTAGCAAGTTGACAAACTATGCTTACCCAAGCCCTGTTTATACTTATTTATATACTCAAGAAGTCAGAGCGAAGGAGAAACAGGCATAAACTTTCCATGACCAAAACAAGAAACACTTGCCAGGTAAACATTAACATCTTATCTGCACCTGCATCTGTCGAACAATATTACTTTTTTAACTTCCCAATCAGAGAGATTTGACCGTCGATAAAATAAGATTAGGGTAAACTGTCTTTTTGTGACTAGTCTATAGCAATAATGTTAAACCACGTAACCGTTCGCATTTTTACAGGTTGCTATTATCTAGAGAATACTGTATAACCACTTGCATTTTTTTAATATCCTGCTCACACAGAATTATTTTCGTTTGCATTTTTGATATCGAATTAGCATGTTTAGTTTGAATTTCCAATTTCGCTAATAAGAATAGTTTTGAAATTTTGACTGCTTTCTCGCACACACGTCAGTAATCAAAAGCCCACATGCGTCCTTGTGTTTCTGCAGCGCTAGCGCTATAGCGTTTTCAATGCATTTGCTCACTGTTTTAATAATAATTTTGTTTCGCTTGCCGGATGATGCAGTTAAAGTTTGTAACTTTAAATATATGACAGGAATATAAATAATGCATATGTGTGCATTTCCACATATACATATGTATTTGTATAACCTGTGGTAAAATCAGCTAGTTAAAAACTAATTTTCAACGAGTAACTAGTAGAAACCGTAAACTAAATTTTATTTCATATAACTTATATGAAAAGCTGTTATATTTGACAAAAGGCTACAATATCCGAAAACATTATCATAAACGGAATGATGGGAATCAAGTGATTGTATGGAAAACTCTTTTATTTGGCGAGATATTTCACGAAGTTTAACGAGTTTTCTTGTTTTGATCCAGCTTTCCAAAACTGCTTTCCGGTCTAGTTGTTAACTGGTTTTCACCGTTTACATACATATGTATGTATGTACATATGTTGTAACAATAACAACACTGCTTTTGCAACTGTTTCACATGGTGGTATCTCGTATGTGTGTTTTGTTTTCTTTAACGCGCACAGCGTCATCGTTTCAAATGTTTTTCGGGCGACACGGCGGCAGTGGCAGCGTGTCACATCGTTTGCCTGCGGCGTAATCTGCGCTGACATCAAAAGGATTTTCACTCGCTAGCTTGATGATGCGCATTTTCATTTTCCTCCGGCACTAGTTGGAAGCTGTAAAATGTGAGCACTTCGATGCTGGAAGTTCCTTGCG
This sequence comes from Bactrocera neohumeralis, assembly GCF_024586455.1. Classification (NCBI taxonomy): domain Eukaryota; kingdom Metazoa; phylum Arthropoda; class Insecta; order Diptera; family Tephritidae; genus Bactrocera; species Bactrocera neohumeralis. The sequence goes on from NC_065920.1 coordinate 34,220,953, forward strand.
CAGCATTGCTCTCGGTAATGTGCTTCCACACACGTTATTAGATACATACATATGTACGTATTTCCTTGTGTATGGTGTTATTTTATATTTGACTACCGTTGCATGTTTCTTGTTTTTACTTGCTGCTGCCTGCGGTATTTCGCCGAAAATGAAATATCAATATTTTACTAGGCTGATAGAGCAGCTTGTCAAACAAATTACAAAATAATAAGGCTCCTTGCCACAAATCCAAATATAAATCAAAATATTTCTCAACAACAGCGTGGAAATTTGCTTGAAGTGTAAGTGTTAATTGTTAATTAAATTTTATTTGAAATTATTTCAACTCAAGAAACAACAGTAGTTCCCTCAATTAAAATAAATTTTACATGAATTCTTATTTCGAACAATTAAGCGCTCAATATTTTGACATATCTATCATTGTATGTTCAAGGCAATGGCGCCAAAGCTATTATGAAAGCACGAAGAGTGTGAATATGCTATTAACTCTCTGCTCAATATCACAACATGCATACATTTGCGCACAAAAGACGAGTGTAAGAGTCATGATTGACATTTTGCAGGCCCACACGCGCCGCATGCTGTCAGTCACATTCAGAAGTTTTTATTATAAAACTGCCGATTCACGAGTTTTCAATTGCTCTTAGTGCATCATAGAAAGCAATTATAGCTGCGATATTGTCAGCACAAGTGGATTAAAATTTGTTTTTATTAAACATGATCGGCCTAATTGAGCAATATTGTTTTAGTGAGCGCCTTGCTAGATATGTTTCTATTTTTTTTTAACTTTTATAAACCACTACAACTTATCATAGGGTAATACGCATTATCGATAAATTTAAAAAAGAGCTAGCAAAAGTTAAAATTACCGCTATCAGGTACAGTTATTGGATACAACTTTTAGTAATAATTTTTTTTTTTTTACATTACATTGTGCCAAAAAATCCAGGAAGCTGTAAATAAAACGCAAAACATTTTATTGTTCATCAATACGGCTTCAAAGCAATCCCCACCGATTTTTTCAGTCCTCGGAACACTTTTCATAAGCACTTTTTGGTATGGCCTTCAGCTCTTTCTGGGAATTTCGAATCGATTGAAAACGGTTCCACGGATCGGCAATTTCAGTTTGGGGGACAAGAAAAAGTCCCACGGAGCTAAGTCTGGCAAATACGGTGGTTGATCGATGGTATTCATTCTCACGCAAACGTCTCAATACTGCCAAATGGAACTCTTTATTGACCGTCTGTCCCTCTGGAACAAATTTATGATACAGCAAACCACGAATGTCAAATAAACGATGAGCATCACTTGGCTTTTTGAACGTCTTTCGCGGTTTTTTTTTTGTTTCGTTTTTTTCCCCTCCATTCCGATGATTGTAGACTTGCTTGCATATTAAAATCAAAAGCCCATGCCTCATCTGTAGTTATAATGCTTTTCATGAATGTGGAATAGGAATTCGTACGATCAAGCATGTTCAAAGAAACTTTTTTACGGTCTGCGTTTTGAAAAACATTCTGCGGGACGAGTCGAGCTGAAACGCTTTTCATACCCAAAAAATTCACCAAAATCATTCGAACGAACTCACGAGAGAAGCCGATCTCTCTTGCAATTTCTCTAACTCTTGCCTGACGATTTTCAAGCACCATATCCTTCACTTTTTAAATATTTTCATCAGTTGAAGACGTCGAAGGTTGTACATAACTAGTCATGTCTTCAACGATTTTCGACCACTCGTAGACTTGTGTTTTTGATGAAACTGTATCAGCGTAAGCCTTTTCCAACATTCGCAACAATTCCGCACACGAAATATATCGATATAAAATTATGTACCACGTTGTACCCACAAATAAAATCTCTTCCATGGGGCAAAACTTTCTTAATAAAAATTAGAGAATAAATAGTCCATTTACTTTAAGCTAGCAATTGTTTTTAGATTACAACATTTGGTCTGAACTGGGGAGTCAAAAATTTGTGTAACATTCTCCGAAGCGACGCATCAAATATTTCAAACATTTTTAAGTAAGCTCCATTAATGAAAAAAGCAAGTATCATAGCGTGAGGGTTAACCAACGAAATTTGGTATAAAAGAACATATTAGAGACGATATCATACGCCGAGGATTGTGTTGAAAATGGAAATATTCATTTCGGGAAAGAACCGTAAATTCTGTACGGTAAATTGAAGTATGAGATTGGAAACAGCATTTAGCAACCAAAATTCTACTATCATGTTCAGCGATTTATTTGTCACTTTTGTGAACGTTCGAACCACTTAACGACTTGTAAAACGCTTATAATCTCGTTAGGAGGTGGTTCTGAGGCTATCGAGTTTCTCGACACCAGTCATACTAAGAATCACTAGGTTCGATATTGGAGACGCTGTTTCTTTTATAAAAACCAACAGCCGAAAATATACAAACAGCTTGGAATAATAATAGGATGGACCAAAATTGAATAAAACGCATGAGAATAATAACGGTATATTAAATATTATTCCACTTTGTCTATCTTACTTCATTTAAGTCCAAATTACCAAATTCTCATTTTTTAATTATTTAGTTGGACGCTGTTATTCTTTTGATTAACCAATATTTGGGGCTAAATTCGGATTTTCGAGACCTATTATTTTATCAAAAGTGCACATCTATTATTCTAGCCATAAGTGTATATATATGCCCGAACTTAATAACAATTGTAATTAAAAACATGGCAATAATAGTTGACTCGTTAAAAAATATTTATATTCATCAAACAATAAAAAATTCATTATGCCAATTAAATAATCATTCACCATTTATGAAAAAGTAAAACGATTCCTCTCAAAATAAGAGCAATAAATATCAATTAAAACCCAAACAAGTTTTTTCTCTAACCACTACAACAATGTAAAGATTTTTAAATAATAATAAAGTACAATAAATAAAAAACGATTATAGCTTTCATATCGACAAAAAATAACATCGATCAAGATTTAATCAGCAAAAACAGTAAATATTATATTAAATACTATAAAAATCACCATTAGAGAATTTCGAGAATAACAGAGCTTTGTTTGTTCTTAAAATATAAAAATATTCAACTTTGGAAATACCTAGTACATATAAATATTACCACATTACATAAAATAAGTGCATGAAAGAACTCACACTGTTTTGTGGGCGAACAAGTGTGCCTAATCCAATAACAAACAACAGACACTCGAGTGATTGCCACAAGTACACAAAATTGTATGGCTTTCCAAGGCAAATAAAATCAATCAACCCAATGTGTGTTGAGTGGCTAAAAGATTTTGCCGAAAAATGAGAGCAATTAAACAATGTGTTAGGAAAATACACACTGATTTGAGGGTGGCAACGATTTTTCTAATAAAATTTTTAAACTAAAACACTTTTAAACCAGAGAATGTAAGAGCCAACATTCATCATAATAACTAAAAGTGAAAACCACAAGTGCATTTATGATATTGGAAAACTGAACGAGTGTGAATGTGCACATAAAGCTTACTACATGTACCGACTTACGTGCGAGTAGATATGTATTATATGGTAAATGCATATGTTGGGCTGAATAGTTCAGTGCAGACACCCTCACCGCATTATGACAGTGTTGGAAGAAAAATATTGGATTTACACTTTGCCGCAGAGCAAATAATTAACAACGCGTCTTCCCCACAATAAACTTCGCACTCTAAGATATGAGGACGCTTACATATAGCGATTAGTGTTCCATATATGTATATAAGTATGTATTGTACGTATGTACTCCTAGCCGACTTGGGGGAAGTAAGCGCTTCTAATGTTGCACAGCGAGAATTTAATCCATTTCCTTATCCGATTGATAAAGTGTCAATGGTATGAGAAAAGTGTTGGCTGCACAAGTCCTTACTTACGGTACTTTTCACGATAATGCTTGCTCCCCTCTTTTTCTGCTGCACTTACACTTATGCAGAAGAGTAGTCACATATACATAACTACAACCAAAGACAAGTACATGTGCGTCGATATTAATATACTGCGAACCGTTAAGTGATTTATTCGTTAGAAGTCAGTATGCTACCACTTTGGTATATTGTTGCCTCTAAGTCAACACACATAAATAATATATGTGTGTACATATTGCATAGAAATTTATAAATATGCTTAGATGATGCATTTATTTTCATATATCATACCCAGTATTCCACAATCCTTTTAACTAGTTATCTTAAAATCAATGGAATTACAACGGCAGACATTGCTACAAACATTAAGTAATTATCAGAAAAAATTTTGTATACATTTTTTTAATCATTTTTTTCCATAATTTCTAGTGGACATCTCGACTTTATCTTGCAATATATTCATAGTCCTGCCATTTTCATTCCACTCCTGAAGCACTTTTTGAATAGAAAACACACTTGATGGTTTGATTATGCCAAATAAAGAGATTTATATCGAAAGTTTTGTGTTATGTTGCAACAAATATTTCCACCTCGAAATATTTCAGTGAAGAGGGATTAGATTTTCTCTTTTTCTAATATTTTCTTTAGCACCTATTTGCCTTTACTTCATTCCAGAGTCCTATCATCTTAAACACGCTTCTAAAAACTTTTTTAAATTGAAAAGCACTTGACACTAACCCATCACCAAAAATTTACATTGAAAGCTCTTCTATTTAGTTCATTTAATAACACTCAGTTTAAGATTAGATAAGTTTTATTAGTATTAGTTTTAGAGCTTTCTATTTATCAGTTTCAAACTGAAAACTTATAGGTTTAGTCATTTTCGTCCTTTATTCGACGATTCCCAAGAATAAGTTATACAATATTTATCCGTAGAGCCAAAATCAGTAAGTTTAGTTTTGAAGAAAAAGGTTTTAAAAATCGTGAAAGTGCTGTGCTAAATGCTGAACAAAGTTTCTGAATTCGTCCCAAAATATCAAAATTATTTTTTATTAAAAATTGCTTTTTCTGCTCTCTTTAATTGAGTAGAATCAGAATATGTAAAATAAAAACGTTTTTTTCCAAAGAGTCAAGATCAAACAAAGCCCGGGACGGTGTCTGTTTATTTTTGCTCAGTATTGTTTGGCATATCATCATGAAAATATCACGAAAATTCACGTTCTGTAAAGAAAGTATTTCGCGCACTTCGCTCAACTTATGGTCAACATAATCGGCATACTGAACGTACTATTCGAAATACCATCACCCATCTTAAGACCCAGTATTAATTATTGAATAATGTTCGACCAAATAGACCACGTCCAGCACTTCTTCTTCTTTATTTGCCAATTCGTATTCGAATATTGGTGATCATATAACATTTAATAATATGTACAATGTTAATAAGCTTAATATTAATATAATAATGTATGGTTTACATGTTAAATATATACTATATATTGTATATTGAAAAAAAAAAATAAAAAATAAAAAATATCACAGATTTTGAATTATCGCAGCATATTTCTCTCTATCTCTCGCCACATCTATAAGGTTGCCAATGTTCTGGATTCCTGTCCATTGTCGACAGTTTCGAAGCCACGAAAGTTGTTTACGGCCAATACCCCGTTTTCCTTCAATTTTTCCTTGGATAATTATTTGTAGGATCTCATACTTAGAGTGCCTCATAATATGTCCTAGGTAGGCTGCTTTTTTTTGTTTTATGGTCCTTAACAACTCTCTATTGCGGTTCACTCTTCTCAAAACTTCACTGTTTGCTGTCCAGCACACAGTGAAGAAAATATAGCAGGCGAACTTAAGAGTGTACACGGAGACCATGAAGAGTTCATTCGGCACCGTTCGCAGCAACTCGGACTGACGTATGGAACGACTTGGATCATTTTACGCCGAGATCTTTAATTGAAAGCGTACAAAAATACAGCTTCTGCAAGCACTGAACCCGCTTGACCTTCCCAAGCGATACCACTTCGCTCTATGAGCTCTTGAAAAGTTCGAAGAAGATCATACGTTTTCGGGCCAAATTTTGTTCAACGATGAGTCCCATTTCAAATAACTATTTGATGGCCAAAATTGAAGCTCGTGATATCGGCGACATTTGATTTCAACAAGAGGGCGCTACTTCCCACACATAGGATGGACAATCTGAGAAGTAGCCGCGGCCAACATTTGACCTTATTTACCTTATATATTATACGTATTACCATTCAAGAAAAATTTCTAGACATCTGTAGTCGTCAATTCGCACCAAAACTTATGAATATATTTAAGGTTAATGAATTCAACCTACTGGGGTTAAAGACGTTTATTACAAATCACAGAGATTCCGGAAATCGGGCCCAAGGTTTGATTTGGTTTTACTTATTATCCTCCATGAACTTGTATTTGTTCGACGGGAGCAGTTTACTCACATATTAGCTAGAATCTTGCCAATTTGCTGATATTTATCTATATGTATGTAGGATGATTATAAAAATGTCACGGCTTTCATACTCTCATTATGAACATAAGTCCACTAAAAAACATAAAAATTTCTTCGTGTTTACTGGGTGAAACACTCACATGTGCAACGAGCAAGCATTGAGAGTTTCAAAGCTCCTATGACCAAGAATAGTTGTGATGGCGAACGGGTGGCATGCACAGAAATCAGCTTGTTGGACAGAGATATAACAGAAATACCGAGAAACTTAGAACAACGTGGATGTGGGAGCACATACAATATACAAACACATGTATGACATGCTTAATTGTCATTGATTTGCTGGTCCCGAGAGCACGCAAATATGCAGCGGCAGCAGCATCCGACGACAGCACAGGGCCAACTGCACACGCTTGAGGGCAGCAATTTCCGCAAAATTCATTATTATTATCAGCATCATTGGCAGCCAGTCAGCAGTGCAACACCAAATCACGCTACAGCCAATGCTGAGATTGCGTTTGGAATTTTCATTAGTCAGTGGGTGAGGTGCAAATGACTAAACCACTACACCAACCATGCCGAAGTGTGTGTCTTAAATAGAAATACACTCGCACCGAATGCATGACTGACTATTCAAATTACTTCTTTGTGGCCGTGGCTGCTAGTTGTTTTGTTTGCCTTTATTGTGCTTTGGCGAAGTGCATATTAACAGCCAAGGGTATTTAAAACGACCACTTTCCCGGCATCACTCGCTTCACACTCAATAGCGCGCACTAAGCGCTCACACACACACACACTTAAGTTGTAGTTGTGTAGGGTGGCTGTGCGATTTGTCGAGCGCTCGTGGAATTCCTCAAAGTGGGAAATATTCTTAAGATTGCGCTGGTGAGTCCCCGTTCAGGCAAATTGCGGTGCGCACCATAAAAATCAATCAGCGCGCACACTTAATAGCTGAATAGGCGACGATATGCATATGTACATATGTACAGTTATATGCATATACAATATGCGCTAAGTGCGGATGAGCTGCCGTGAATTTGACAGTTACGTGCGCGCTTCGCGGGCGACGTGGCCGCCGGTCTGGCAGCGCGTTGCTGGCATTTTCATTAAGCAAAAGCCGAAAAGGCATTGGTGTTGTTGGATGTGCGGGGGCGCGACGGTATGTTGCCTTCGTGTAGGATTTTCTAAAAGCGACAAATTGTTGTCATTGTCTGTTTTTTGACTTTCCATTTCAATGGAAGCATGTTTTCTTTTTGTTGTAGGTCCCTTCTTCGGTATAGCATCAAAAAAAAAAAAAACAGAAAAGAAAAGGAAAACACAAAAATAATTGAAGCACTGCATGTGCTAAGCATTTACGCATACATTGCATATGCATGCATAGTTTTTTCAGAGCGATCGTGCTTAAAAATTCAGCGTTTTTCACACAGGCCTCTACGCGTCCCAAGCGCGGCGGCATGGCTTGACGTGCGCTCGGATTTTTTCCATTTCGAAATTCCAGTTTGACTGGCGGTTTTTCGATTTCCCCTTTTGCAATGATTTCGTTTTTTGCAGAACGGTGTATTGTAGTCAAATGCATGCGCAGAAAAATTCTACAGCGGTATGCAAAGCAACACCCACACAGGCGCATACATACAAACGCGCGTAAATAAAAACTCGCTTATATGCAAATTGTCAGTAGGTTTGAGCCATACGGAGCTACATTTGCTATTGGTAGTTGATGTGTTGGCGTGTGTGTGTGTGTGTGTGTGTGAGCCGATTGTGAAAAATGCGCGAAAATTTACATTTAGCCCTGTTGCTGCCGTTGCTGTCATTACTCTGTTTTCGCATTTCACGTTGCATTAGTTATTGTTGTTGTTGGTGTTCCGATTTTCACGCCATCTCGGCTGATTGTTGTAAATGTGTGTGCGTTTGTTGTTGTATTCGACAAAGCGCCGTTGGCTTACTTTTCCTGCTTTATTATTATTGCTGACAGCATTTTTGTTTTTGTTGCTGCTTTTTATTATTGAAAATCACTTCTCAACTTCTCAACCACTTTGTGGGTGCTTAAACTGCCGACAGTCCCACTGACACTTTGATGGATGCATTTTCGATTTTTTCACTTCGCACTGGCATTTTTCATGCTTTAAAAATTAAAAATAAATTTTTGAAAAAAAATAATTCCACTCAGCTCTGCTGTGTCGATATTTCATTTTCTTTCCGAAAATATCCATTGATCGCTGTGACGTTTCCTTGACTACCAACACATGTACACATACACTCTTTTAGTTCCTGCGATTGGATGCCACACATACACACATAGTACAAACAGAGATATATTCACTCGTAACTTGGAGAATTTAGTAGCAGTGTGTTTAGTAAGAAAGTATCATTAAATCAAATCTAAAATAACAAATCGCCGAAAACTGAAAGCTACAAATCGCTGATCGACAGGCACATTCTTCATGGGGATTATTGACCACAGTCGCATTTGGGTATTTACCAGCCCAGATGGTGTGGCAAAATAGATAAAATTGTCTATGCAGCGCAGGCTAAATGTTTATACAGTGTTCGCTTCGTTTGTTCATTATTTTTTTGGGGAGGATTTTTCTATTTCAATTCAGTTATAAACTCCTTATAAATTTCGTAAGATTTTCTTGTAAATTTAATTTGCATAATTTGCGATCTCACTCACAATATACTATTATTTGTATTTCAAATACAGCAGTGTTCGGATAAGCTTACTGTATATTCCACAATAAGTAACAGATTCCCACAATCATAATTGAATATTTCAAAATTTATTTATTTGTGTTGGTTCAATAAGTTAAGATAATGGGAAATAGCAGTCTTCGATTCGCTTTTTTACGCTTAACAGCAAAGTTATGGAGTTGAATTCGTATTAGACAGTATGCGGATACCTCTTCAAAGATTAAAAAATAATAATAATAAAGAGTTACTGAATTTTTCCACGAAAGATAGGATCGCAACATGTTAGCATAGGATTGCACCGCAGTAGAAAAAACGATATTGTTTGTTCCATTCGCTTCTCTCCAACGTTCGGCTAGTCGAAGACAGTTTATATCTCTCAGAGACGATAAATCCAGCAACATAAAATTATTTACACATCACATTACACATCTATCTTAAAGTTTTGGTTTGATCAACGATCGTTTAAAATAATTTTCAATATATTGATTTTATAATTTCGCTTTTTTCTTGTTTATAAATATTTCTATTACATACATTAAAGAAACTTAGCACTATAAGTTTCAGGATCATTTTGCAGCTAAGATTTTTCTATGAAAGTTATAAATCAATTAAATATTTCAGAAAGATTCGAAGAAGAAAGAAAGCAATATCTAACATATTGAAAAAAGAAACAATATTTGTAAATAAGGCAGAAAAATACTTGTTTTAAAGAAGTTAATTGTCTTATTTGCATTTATAACAGACAATTGATAAAACAATAAGTCTGAAATATATAAAAATTTAACAAGCAGTTTACAATTTACCAACCCCTGTCGCAATAATATTAACCAAGTATCTCAAAAAATAAAGATCTATCTCCTTTGATTCTATATATTCTTAGTCGTAGTAAGTTGAAAACAGAGAGGAAACTAACAACTTTTATGAGGTACAAAGTTTTAGAAAACTTCGTTTTCAAAGGCATTATTTTCAAAATAATTTTGTCCATTTCATCTCCTTCAAAGTAATCTCCTCCCGCTGCAATACACTTACGCCAACGAATTTTCCAGTCATTATAGCACTTGGAAAAATCCTCCGTCGTGATGGCCATGATAGCTTCTTCGATTCAGATTTTATATCCTCAATTGAATCTTAATGGTGTCCTCTGAGTGGTCATGTGAATTTGTTGAATAGCCAGAAGTTACACGAAGGTAAATCAGGCGAATGCGCTGGTTGCGGCACGATATTAGTTGAAAATGTGGCGAAATGACCACGAATAACCAATGCAGTATGAGATGGTGCATTATTGCACTTCTTTGTTCAATCAATTCGGACATAGTAAAAATCAAAGGATTCTCTTTTAAAGCCTCACAAAACGACGCGTATCTCAAATACGAATGAATGTTTTGACGTGAAATTTAACACAGATGTCACTAACAGTACTACCAATTTACACAAAAAATTTACCGATTCGAAAAACAAAATCAAAAATTTACCTTTCAATTTGATCACAGCAGTATGTCCGAGGTCAGATAAGATACTAATGAACTAAAGCCTAGAATCTGGATACTAAAATTATAAAAAACAGAATACAGTTGCACTTTGTCGAATCTTGTAGGTTTTATTGTAGAGAGATCGAACTTAAATATGTATATGAAAAGTTGCAGGATAAAATGACACTGACTTATTCAGCAGATTTTCGGTTTACTTTTTCAGATAACTTATGCCTACTGTAGGTCTTTACGCGTTAATCTCGAGGTGGATTACGGTCGTTTAAAAGTACTGCCATCTTATGATCATTTAATTTAAAATACTTACGGTTACTCTTAAGAACTCCAAAGCTTAACGCTGAGATGACTTAACATTATATGCGGTATTAATGTAGTATAAATATCCTAACATGAAGCTAACTCTTTTTCAAAACAATTTCCCAGTTAACACTCAGAGATAATATTCAACGTTTAATTTATGTATGTACATACATATGTATATGATAAAAAGATCGCGCGTGTTAAAATCAGAAAGAAAACTGCTATCTTCGCATTCATGAAATTTGAGGATCGAAATCATGTATACTATAGTACTTATGAATATTTATGTATTTATATCTAATAAGAAATGATCGCGTAATACACCAGGCAAATAAAAAATTTCAGAATTAAAAATTTTGAAATTCATAAATTCAGAATTTAATGGTTATAAACCGCATCTTATATTCAGCATTCAATATTTTTATTTTATATATTTTACATATTAATTTAATTTATTTTGAGGATGGAATAATATGTTGGAGCACTATTTTCTGAACTAAAATTATTACGATCGCGACTCATCTCTTAAAAGACACCTTTGAATATTGCCTGCTTAGATAATATGGCATCATACATTTATCTGAAAAACATAATATCCAATAATATTTCCTTTGAGTTTGACGTTGATCGCATAGATTAAAACAGCTTTAGAAAAGTTACAGTTTCCCCAGAAAAGTATTATTTTTTTTTTAATTTCGTATTTATTTTTTATTACTTACTGTTGAAGATCACGCGCACTTTTTAAAAAAATTGTTTCAGAGTTACAACCATTTAAGAACTTGGAAAGTTTGGCTGAGGACTCAAACGAAAGCAGAAAATTTGGTTAGTAGGTACAAAGCAGGTTTCACTGTGACTTATGTTATGAAATAGGATCGAAAATAAGTTAAATTACTGACATATCGTCTGCGGGTTATATTGAATGTGTGAATGTTTACATATACTTTTATGTATGTACCTACTTTGATAGCATTCCAAGAGGACAATAAAGTGGTTGGTGTCGTGACACTGAAAAATCAAGAAACGATCACTTTTTCAATTAACTGTTATTAACACTACTAAAATGCACACATTTACTGTTGATTTTAAATTGAAAAGAACAAACGGCAATAATTGTTTACGTTTGTTTCCTTTTATGTTGTTTCCGTTTTTGGCAGTAAAAATCACTTTAACGGTTTATGCTGTTAGCAAAGCACTCAAAACATTCCAATTGAAGCCAAAATTGGGTCGGAGATTTGTAGGTACATGTGTAGTTTGGAATCTCATTAAAATTTTGCTTTTTTAACTAAACCATACACTTAATCCCCTTTAAAGGTGTTATGTTTTACCGTTATTTTTTGTATTTCCAAAAATATTTCCTTTCAATTTATACGGCTCCGTTAACCAGTGTAACCGTTAATTATAGCCAAAGCTCAATGTGGCAATGGTTGCGAACAGCACTTTCGATTTCAAATTGGCAAACTGTCAATCAACGGCGATTAACTATGGTTCATGCCAAACCCGACAACGCACAAATACACTTGTAAATTTTTTTTATAGCTGCTTTTTACACAGTTATTTGAATTTGAAAGATTTGAATTACTCTCTGACAGTGAATATCCGTATGTAACGAACCTTCTTAGCGCGCGCGTCTGTAATGACTGAATTTCCTCGGCAGCACAGCAAGTCGAGCCAAGTGTCCGACATGGGCCACCAATAAACAGAGCACCGGAGCAGTAAAGAGCAAAGGCAATGCATACAGCGTCGACGATGACGATGACGACGGCGGTGACGTTGTCGGTGGTTCTGGCGTTGGCGTTGGTGGTGGTGCTAGCGGTGGTGGCGTCAGAGTGTTGTTGGTAGTCAGTGGCTGCGGCAACAGCATAATTTGTTCGTCGGTTGGCAAGGGAACGCGTGCCATTGAGTCGAACAGTCAGCGAGCAAAAGCAGCTGGCTGCCACACACGTACATATGTGTGCTGTTGTTGTTGTTGTCGCTTGGTTCTTGCTGTCATCGTGTAGGGCAAGCGGACAAAGTAAACATCTAATATGTGTGTAGCTAGGTAGTAGGTAGCGTTTGTCTCTTGCACCCCCGGCCTTTGTATTGGAGCATAAATTGAGAGCGCCGTGAGCGTACTGCGTGTCAGCTATAATTTTGTTTTCAATTGAGTTGCACAGTAAATGCATTACAGCTGCCTTTTGTTATTGCTGTGCCATTGTTGTGTTCCAAATTTCATTGCTGATAAGAGTACATAAAAAGTCACAGAGAGGTTTGACAAGCCGGCTAAATTTGATAACAGCTGCGCTGGCGCTCAGAGTGCAAGCGCTCTATGTGCACGGAAGAGAGAATAGGCAAGCAAATGAGGCTTGCCAGAAGTGAGCAGCATTTATTTAGCAGCGGAGCAAATGTGGAGCAGTGCGTGAAAGAGCGGCGAACAAGGCTAAAGTGGGCCAAAAGCTAACATTTTTCTGGGTCAGACGCTGTTAGAAACTACAGTCATTACTCTAGAATGAAATTTTATCATGAAAGCAGCTGTAAATGCTGGGCGCACTGCTAATGCGCTGTTGTTGAATTCGCCGCATGTAAGCGTCGCGCTCTTACAGCTGCGAACTCTGTCAACGGTTACATTTCTTGCAATAACTGTTATACAGATAATAAATAATGTTAACCTGGCATTACTCAGATCCTTTACGAAGAGCAACCGTATGTTATATGTTCTCTGCATTAAATACTCTCACGTTTAAACATCCCCAACCCCAGAGGGAGGATGTGTCGTTGTGTGAAACTCTCTGAACGACAGGTGCTAATGCTAAAGAAACCTTGCAGTAGTTCAATTAAATAGGTACGCGTGGCATTAACACCTGTTACGATGTCTTGTTTAAATTGGATGAGGCCTCTTGAGGTTATCGCTAAGCAGCCAATTTTACGTTGTTTTTAGAGAGTTAAAAAAAATATTCTAGATTTTACTCCATCATAACGATTATTGTGTATTTTTTAGCCCAATACTCGTGGGTATCTATATAAATTTAAATAAAAGACCAAAATTCCAATTTTTTACCCAGTTTTTTTCACTTATTTACTATTTCTTTTTGTTTTGTTTGAAGTCGAGCAGCAGCATCGAACAATTCAAGTGATATTGGCGAGTTGAGTTAGCGCAAATGATCTGACAACTTCATTGACAAAATAACCATGAAGGTATGATGAACCTCCTGAAATATCGGTGGTTAAGAAACTATCTGAAACTATTTGAAAATTTGTTTGAAAACGTAAGGATTTTAATCATTGACGAATTACATTCGTAAAAGCTATACTTCAAAAACTTTACAGTTAACCAGAGTACATAGAAATCGTTAAGTTGTGATTACATTGTCGTTAATCATATCTTTGTATCAACCACTGTTGGCCAAAATGTTTAACATCGACTAAATTTAAATTTGTTAGTTTCAGTGATTCCCGTCAAATAGATTAATTACGTGCTACGGAGATATTCTACTTATGTTCTATAAGAATATCGATCCGAAAAGGCCCTTTGGGTCTTATATATATTATAGTAATCACCTGTGAAGAAATAATTTTATTTCGCAAATTTTTACTAAACTTACTAAAAAAATAAACTTACTTAAATATTAGTATTTTATACAGCCGAAATTTTTTTCCAGTTTGTCATCCATTCAACTGCTGTCTTGTACTGTAAAAAAACATTGACCGATATTTTCGGTCTAAAGTCAACTTTAACTTCTTAGGGGCTTTAACAATTTAATTTCTGGAAATAGGGTGGCATACTTCAAAGGCACTATTCGCGCAAAGTTTTATATCGTTTTAATAAGTACGCCCTCTTTTAAGCCCTCTCATACCATCTGGACGGAAAAGTTTAATGCCTCTGGCGTGTTTAGTTACTGATTTATATGATATTACATTAAATTAGAGGGCGAGGCCACGCCCCTTTTTCAAAATCTTTAGCCAATTATTACTGGAATCTGCTGTGCCAAATTACAGTTCTTTATCTTAATTTGGTGCGTAGTGCGGACGGACGGATCGTTATAATGATCATTTATAAATATATTATATAACCTTATATTTATCTACATACTATACATCCATTAGGTGAACAAATCTATTATACTCTATAGCAACAGGTTGGAAGAGTATAGCAACGTTAGTGCTGTAAAATTTTGATTTTTGAATTTTGTGTTCAATTTCAAAATAGTTTCCAAATCTTCTTGCTTTCGAATATACCAATAATTGCAAACATGTAAAAAATTTGATAAATAAATAAATTACAATTATTGCAAATATTAAATTCTTACTTACCTTTATAATTATTATAGAAAATATCTCCTTTTATTTGAGAGCGATTAGTTTCTCTACTTTTTCTCTAATAGTTCTGCAAAGAGATTAGTGGAAGCCACTAGTTACTTTCATTCTAGTCAATAGCGAACAAGTGTTTGATGAGAAGGTCTCCATATTTTAATTTAATGTAAATTTAATCCTAGTTTAGGTAAAGCTCGTTTCGACACGAAGTCGAGTCGACTGATCATTTTAGCTCAAAAGAGATGCTTAATGTCGCAACTGTAACATCTTTTACTAATGTTTGGCATATACATAAATTAATCTTAAGCGAGAAAACGTGATAACGCCTTGATGGAGTTCAATGAGAAATTACTAGGGCAGTGACTGCAGTCACAAAAAAATTAACCATTTTGCTCAATACCTAAAATATATTTTTATGCATAAATAAGTCAAATAATTTTCTTAGTGTCAACTTTCTACGCTACGTCATACAAATTTTATGTACGAAAATTTTTCATAATTATAACTTTTAATAAGCACCTTATGCTTATGAATCTCTTTGACTTAGATCAACTTTTGAACTTATAAAATAACTGTAAACATGACAACATTTATCCCTCGGTGGTAAACAATACTTTTGTTTGTTTAAGTGACAGATATCAACAACTCGGCTGAGATAAGCACAAAAAATCGCACATCTTAGATAATTTTTATTTATTTTGACACGCCTTGTTAAAATACGCTGCAGTAGTCCACAAATATTGTAAAATTTGTATAGCCTTGCCTCACTTCTCCTTGTTATCAATCTTCAGCTTATTAAGGATAAGATTACGTATGTACAACTGAAGAGAGGCACACAAAAGCATGCGCTGCGTGATTTCGTGGCGCGAGTAAACAATGAAAGACGAGAAATGGCAGCCAGCATTCAACGTCAACAATAGCTAAATGAAAAGACGGCAACTGAGAGAACTACAGATACACACGCACGCACGCGTTAGTAGACAAGTACTTACACAGTCTTACAAGCATTCCGCTTGCAAGTGTCAAGGATTGAATTTTACGACAGACACTCGAAAATGATAAGAATGCCTTTTACTTAATTTATATGTATGAAAGAGAGGCTCACATATTTGTTGTTGCAAACAAAGTGTGGGCGTTCGACAAATAAATTTGACTAATCTGTTGAAAAACGTCGGTTTCCAATAACACTTCAAAACATTCTTCAACTTAAGTCTCTGTGTAAGTATTTTAATGGAATATGTAATTGTAGAACATCATTTTCACAGCGTCCACGGGATTCTTTGAACTATCGGTATTTGAGTAGGTCAAACCGAGGGTATAAATGGACATGTGGTGATGAAGAAATGTCAGACAAATGGCGCCAAAATGTCCAAATAGTAGTCTCGTTTCAATAAAGGATCAAATTTGTTTACGACAAACAAACCACACACAGAACTCGCTTGATGATGCCCATCTGAGAATTTATATTTACTTGATATTTGCAGCTCCTGGTCAACGCATTGTGTACAAATGTGGTGAACTGTTGTCTTAATATTTTTGGTGTTATAAAGAAAGATGTTTTTACTTCCAAACTGAACTGAAATCTCTATGCACGGATGCACAGCTAAATTCATACTAGGGCAATTCAGAATCTTGTGAATCTGAGTTTGCGAAATTATGCAATTGCAAATATTTACCATCAACAATGAACGTCCATTTTGTGGTTTCTGTGCAACCCTTGCAAAGACCATTTATTCACAGCTGATCGGTGAAGAAAAACATTTTTATGTAAACAAAATTTTCGCACAAATTGGAAAATATGCCGAAAAAAAGTTTTAGGGAAAAATTAACTGACGTTTTATTTGATGAAGCTGCTGAAGAAATTATAGACATTGAAGGTAAGAATTATTTTTATGCGGCACGTAGCACAAATTTCAAATTTCTTGATTTTTAATTTACAAAGTTTATTTTTATTTTATTTTTTCTCTTTGTTTACAATGTTTTTATTTTTGACAGCAGCTGATAATTTGCCAACCAGTTTTGCAAATAATACAATGGCGTTTTAGTGTTGCTTATTTGCAAGGCTGTAGCAGGTGCATCGCTATACATTTGTTAGTGTAAAAGCAAAAATATGCTCGCTAATTTGCAATTGCAAAGATGCAAGACCATTTGCACCAGATTCTGAATTGCCCAACTACATAAGTATGTTAAAATTTTTTCGTTTTTTGGAATATCAGTGCTTTTTTTTTATCAAATTAATCTTATCTAATCAGACATACAGCTGAATGCAGAGTAACTCCTTGGGTAGTGGAATTATGTAGTGCATGTTTCTTGCAAAATATTCAGTCATGCAAAAATACTATGTATTGACAGGATAACAAGAATAATGATTTAATAGTGCAATTCAGTAAACAGTCTCTACTCACATTTTGAAGTAAAGTGTCAATTTTTGACAAGTTACTATTCACAACACAAGTCACAAAATATTGTCTCATAGTTAGCGGCTCGCAAAACTAAAAAAAAAATCTTGCTTGCCATTTTGAATATATAGTACTGAATAGAAATCGTCATAGATATTAACCGATTGTCATTTTTTTATATTTTTAAGCAACTAAAACACGTAAATGCATCTCTAATGAAAATGAAATGTAAGAGCTGATTAGACCTGTTCGTTTTCATTGACGAGATTTTTGTGACTGTCACGTACTGAATTGCAAAATCGTCTCAAGCCATTGAAATTGTAATTAATTTAAAATCTCAAATTTACAGACTTGTGACTGTATCACAGTATAGATATCCGGTATAAGACTATTTTTTTTAGATCTGCTTCCGGAATTTTACTAGTTACTCAATCTAGTTATCTGTTCAAAAAACGGATTTAGGTTCAAAGTATATTTAACTATAAAATGCATGTACAATTATGCAATATTATCAATGACAGCTTCAATAAAATAATACAGCATAAAATAGAATATATTCAATTTTGAGTTACCAAATGTGTATCTCTACAATAATTTACTACATATGATGTTCTACATGGGTTGAAAAGTCCTTGGTTTAACTTTGATCTCCTTGTCCAATTTTTCAGTTATAGTGTTTATTGGTTGTTTTACAACGTTCGAAATATTGTAGGAATGTGATTTCATGTGAATCCCACACCGTGGCCACAAGAGTAATGTTGAAAAGTTGTCCGGCTTTTAAGGAGAAACTCATTATTATTGTGTCTGATCAATACAAGATGATCCTATGCAAAAATATTTCCTCCGTAAAATTTTCATGTTCATTAATGTTATTGTATACATGTTATGGCTTTCTTGAGTGGTTGTATTATTTGTCGTGGTTGAGTTACTACGAAATTTAGCAAATGGTTGCAATTCGCAATGGTCTTCTATTTTATCCAGCGAAAGTTTTTTATGGTATTTTAGTGAGAGCGTTATTACTATAAATAATAAATGTTTAATTATCATCAAAACCCTATCACAATCGTTTTTGGCAAACGAAGAAAACATGTCAACGGAAGAAACATTGTTCGTGCTAAAATATTTACTACTAAATTCACTCCGTTTTGTAGTTGTGAAGTTAAAGTTCTTTTAATTTTCAAATAGTAAATGCGTTGCGATATAGAAGGTGAAATAAGTGCGACAGCTAATTAGAAACGGTTTTTTTAAGTATTAGAATTCCTTCTGGTGCTAATTTTTATTAGCAATATTATTCATTTCTGGTAAGGATGTGTTTCAAAGTTGTGGTTTAAAATATATTAAAATGTATTATTCAAGTTTTTTAATGAGGAAAAGCTGCCGCTGTACAGCTACCCTTAGCAGCTACATTTTTAAACTTCGTCGGTCTGGAAAGATGTGCAAAGAAATTTGGATTAAGGTCAAATGCTCAAAAACATGGTTTTGAATGTCCTTAAGCATATACAGCATTTTACAACTATTTTCAATATTGCACGCAAAGAAAAAACCCGAAAAACTTCAACAGAAATGTACCGCAGACCTACTACTGTCTCCCGAGGAGACCCATAAAAAGAGTTCCCCGACATTCTACGTGAAATTCAAGACAAATACAATGTCCAAATATCCAAGAGAACAATTACCGGGAGTTTTATCGAATCTGATGTCGATGAAATTAGAACGGCATGGCAAGCTACACCATTGGTGCGCTGTCAGAGTCTTATAACGTAGATTCGGAATCGATGTGAAGCAATTTTAAAGTGAAAGAGATAACCAACAAAATACTAACTGAAAGTAAGCAAGTTTTTGTAATATCATTATTTTTTACTAATAAAATATTTTCGTTTCTAATTAGTTATCGCACTAAAATTTGTAAGTTGATTCCACATGTTTGTGGTAAAATCTTCTAAACAAAAACAAATTTTAAACACAATTTTTACAATTAGAGTTTAAGATTGACACAGGTTTCAATAAAATAAGTGAAAATACAGTAAATATACGTAATTTATTGGAAAATAACATCATTTACTTCAAGATAGGTGTCGTTTCTAATTAGCTGTCAACAGCTGTATGTAGTATATTCTCGTTGATCTCGTGTGGACGCCCACTAGGTTTTCCCTTCAATGGTGACAAAAAACTACGATCGCATATTGTAACTGAAACTGAGGCAATTGATAACTCAAAGGACAACATGGGTAATACTACTACCACGTTTTACTAGCAATATTGGGAATGGCGCTGGCGAAAAGTTTGCTGCGTTTGAACCCTCGGGGCAAGAAGCGCAACCCTGAGACCACTTCACACCCACATTTGATGGTCTTCGAAGAAGGTAAAGACTACCTACATTAACATAGGTAAACATTGATTCGATTTCAAATTTCAGAAAAATGCCCCATATGCATGGAAACCCTAAGTCTCTTCCATCATTTCTACGCAACGCCTCACTCCTCGGCTATCGCCACGGTTAAATTGGTCGAATTTGGCTACGAACTGCCTCCCCATTCACCTTATTAGTGAGACTTCGTTTTGTTTCCAAAGTCACTTGCCGGACAGAAATTTCAGCGAAGAGTAAAATACTCCGACACAGCCGCTTCCGAAAAATTTGAGTAAAAAGTTTGTCTTCTATCAAAAGTATTTTTGAGACGGGTTAAACAGGTTGGATCATCACAGCGTCTAATTTATGGGATTAAAAATATATAGTATATTATATTATATTATATATATTATTATATGACCCAAAATGAAACCGCCAAATCGATTTAATATATAAAAAAGCTGAGTCGAAAAATTAGTATATTTAAATTTATGCTGGTATTGCTCCAACATGTGAAAACCTAAGCGTTTAAAGTAAAATGTTTGGGACCTCTGAAATTTATGAAACTTTTTTTTAATTAGTTTCAAATTTAAGGTGTTGAGAACAACATTCGACTCTTACTAATATTTGCGTAGAGAGAAGTAATTAATGGGTGTGTCATTTAGGTGCTTAAGCATTTGATAAAAGTTTGTGTTGCTACAGAAAAGAAACGCGCCTCTAGCGGTACCGTGGTCAATACATATACTAAGTTGTGCTCGTGTGTTATAGAGCGACTTGAAAATAAATAATTGAATTTTAACCCTCTCATTTAATTTATCTCACTTAACCTGATTATTCATGCCATCATATGCATGTGCAAAGAATTTTTGAATGTAAACCATTTTCAAGTATTTTAGTTTGCTAAACAAACTTCGTACTTACTGTGCGCAGTCTTTTCGCTGCCGGAAGAAAGCACTTTTCTAACATAAAAACCAATGAACGCAAACAAGGCTAAACTTTGCCTTTTTTGTATTTAGTCGCCGTTTTTTCCTATGCCGCAGCTTGACTGTATGTAAGGAAGTAAGTACTCCACACGGCCAGCCACATTAGCCCAGTTGCCTGTCGTCCATGACGCGGTGGCTACCCGATAGCGATGTGCTGTCGCGCCGTCGTCGGTCACAGACAGTTTGCCTGCTCATTTTTGTTAAATGATATTATGAGCATTTTTATGCATTCTTTCCTTCCTTCCTATGCACTTTCAATCGCGTACCGCAGCAGAAGGCGTGCGTCCGTACCAGTGGCACTTTTTACTAGTTATTTTATATTTTTTTTATTTGTGTTGTAGTTTTTGTCTCTCCACCATTTGCGGTAATTCGTTGTTTTTTTGGCTCCGCCACTGCCTGTGCTGCCTGTTGTGTCATGTGAGCTCGACACCCGCTGTTTGGCGCAGGCTCCGAAGTAGCCAGAAAGCCATCTGCTCGTCGACGATTAATGATAAATTAGCTGTGGCTTTAATATTTTTTGTCTTTTGAGTTTTTTTTTGGCTTTTGTGTGCGCAGTTGAGTTGAGTTGAATTTTATTTTATTTTCCCATTTTTCTTGAAACATTCTTATTGAAATATTGGTTAAGGCGCTAACGCGCTGCTTTTTCTGTTCCTTCTCCGAGAAACTTACAAAACTGCTACCCGTTACGGCGCAGAGGCTGTCAAATTCAACGAGAACGACATCGTTAAAGTCAATATCTTTCTGGGTTTATTATTTGTGTGGCGCGCATGTGCAGCAGTTGCCTCACTTATTAATGTTCGCGTTTTAACACGCTTTTAATGCATGGAGTTTGCACGTCGGGTTAATTAACGGCCTTTAAATTTTACTACTTGCAGTCTTGGCTTTTTAATGACTTCATTTAAAGTCGTTTACGAAATTCTTATTGCAATAAATAGTTACAAATTTCATTGGACTGAGGTGTTGCTCAAAGGCGTTACGCTTTCGTCGTTTGTTTGCTTATACTTACATATGTATAGACGTATGTGTGTACATGGGTGGCTCATTCTATAGCATGCATATCGGTTTCATTCTCTCATGACCACAAATTCATTCACCAAAAATAACAACTCGCCATTTATTGAAGTTTAACTATGTTACTGAAATTTCTTGTTACTCTACAGTGTTTTGTTTCGCGATTAAGAATGAATAAAATTTTTTTATAAGAAATCAATTAAGAAATATTATTAAAAGGTATTGTATACGCATTAATACATATATAATTATAAATAAAATATATATTATATTACAGGATTATGTCAGCTTAGTAATAAAACTAAGTTTCAAAAATTTACATAAGAAGCTATGTTTTTTACGCAAAATACATTAAGTACAAATCAAATTTTTTTTTGCATATTATATGTACATACATACATATATCGAGTTTGCACATATGTATTTCAAACTTGTATCCAAAAATTGTATTTTGATTCGCCCAATAGTTTCGTAGATATGAGCGTATCCTTTTTTCGAAAAACTGTTTTCAGAGTCTATGAGAAGAATTTTTCTGAAACGGCTGAACCAATCTACTTGAAATTTGCACACGACCTTCTAATAAATTTGATCAAGAAATATGATTTGTAATTTAGGTTTGTTAAACCACTCTGAAGTGCAATTTTTTTCACAAAACATAATTTTGTTTTTGGAAGCCGTCAAAAATCAAAGTTTTGTCTAATCAATTTTTCCAAAATTAATCGCCGATTATTAAAGCACATGATATTTATTTATTACATAAAATGCTTATTTCTGACTGGCTAGTGGATAATCTGTTGGAAGCGAAGAAGGTAATTTTGTCTTCGAAAAATATGTATTAAACTACGATTAACAAACGAACGTTGCTTTCATGGAGTTGAGCTTCTATAAAAGTTTTGTAAATAGGTTGAAAGAATTTCGAATCTGAAATATAATATAGTCGCGTGATTATTTTCCAAACATATAAATATCTCCCTCTGTGAGTATCTAACTAGCACTTCAACATATTCCAAGCCGGTACCAAATATCAAGAGGTTACTCTATATGCATCACATGATAACAATAGAAAGACAGTTTATTCTGACCTTTTTAGATTTTAAAACACACTAGTTTGAAATATATTTGGGTAATAACAATGCAAGGGTGCCCAGAAGTGGGCGTTTGTTGAAAAACTCCAGAAAAAAGAAAAACAGAGACAAATATAAAACAAATTAAGGTCTCATGATATTGTACCGAACTTAATAATCATATTTCGTTATCAGCTCAAAAACTCTGAGCGCTTGCCAATTGTGTCACTGTCCGATATTCGTGTAACCCACTGAACAGTAAACAACAATAGACAAAAAAGTTCACTCTACCTTTATTCACCCACTCGCAACTGGAACATTTGCATGTATGCACATGTACTGCAAGGAAAGTGCCTGAATAGGCAAAATTGAAATTGTTTCATTCACGTAAAGCTGACCGGTAAAGGTTCCTATACTTGGTATACCGTTACGAGGTAAAGTTAGTTACGATTTGCTTCATTAGGTGCAAGCAAAGCAGCCAAGAGTTGAGCAAAGAATTTCACCAACATTCAGTGGCTGGCGTGTGAACTGGAAGTAACTAGAACCGCATGTAGAAACACGTATAAGTGTGGTATATAGCATGTATAAATGGGTATGTACCCGGTAGTCGAAGAAGCTAGTTGAAATTACTTTGTAACTAGTATGCACCATAGATGTAGCTTGACTGCCGAATGTATATTTTATAAGCTTTTCTATACAAGCAGCAAATATTTTTATTGTGTGAGTTCCTATGAGTTGCTCATTGCCATGTTTCGGTTAGACATTCATTTGTATACTATTTTCGGACTAGTTAAATTTCTTTTGTTTTTAGTTAAAAAATTGGAAATAAAAGAAAATAAATAATTACCAACATAGTAGTCACTGAAATGTAATGACACGAGTTTAATTAAATAACAAGTAAGGAAGGGCTAAGTTCGGGTGTCACCGAACATTTTATACTCTCGCATGATAAAGTGATAATCGAGATTTCATTATACGTCATTTACATATTTTTCAAATACCGTATTTTGGTAAAGTTTTATTCCGCTATCACCATTGGTTCCTAATGTACTATATATTATACAGAGAAGGCATCAGATGGAATTCAAAATAGCGTTATATTGGAAGAAGGCGTGGTTGTGAACCGATTTCACCTATATTTCGTACATGTCATCAGGGTGTTAAGAAAATATTATATACCGAATTTCATTGAAATCGGTATAGTAGTTCCTGAGATACGGTTTTTGGTCCATAAGTGGGCGAGGCTACGCCCACTTTCAATTTTTCAAAAAAGCCTGGGTGCAGCTTCCTTCTGCAATTTCTTCCGTAAAATTTAGTGTTTCTGACGTTTTTTGTTAGTCCGTTAACGCACTTTTAGTGATTTTCAACATAACCTTTGTATGGGAGGTGGGCGTGGTTATTATCCGATTTCTTCCATTTTTGAACTGTATATGGAAATGCCTGAAGGAAACGACTCTATAGAGTTTGGTTGACATAGCTATAGCAGTTTCCGAGATATGTACAAAAAACTTAGTAGGGGGCGGGGCCACGCCCATTTTTCCAAAAAATGGCGTCCAAATATGCCCCTCCCTAATGCGATCCTTTCTGCCAAATTTCACTTTAATATCTGTATTTATGGCTTAGTTATGACACTTTATAGGTTTTCTGTTTCCGCCATTTTGTGGGCGTGGCAGTTGGCCGATTTTGCCCATCTTCGAACTTAACCTTCTTATGGAGCCAAGGAATACGTGTTCCGAGTTTCATCATGATATCTCAATTTTTACTCAAGTTACAGCTTGCACGGACGGACGGACAGACGGACGGACGGACAGACAGACAACCGGATTTCGACTCTACTCGTCGCGTTGATCACTTTGGTATATATAACCCTATATCTGACTCTTTTAGTTTTAGGACTTACAAACAACCGTTATGTGAACAAAACTATAATGCTCTCCTTAGCAACATTGTTGCGAGAGTATAACAAAACTATAATACTCTCCTTAAAACATTGTTGCGAGAGTATAAAAAGATATAGTAATAAGAGAAAATAAGCTTTTACGAACTGTTTTATGAAATACATACAATTAAAATTATTGAAAGCCAAAGATTTTCGAACTTTGAAAAATTATCTGAAAACCAAATAAGATCATTTAAATTGGCCGGTTTTGTGTATATTTGTTGGTTTTGTAACTAATTCAATTTCAATCAATTTAGAAATCAAATTCTGGATGATAACTAGTTTTTTTCAAATTCGAATTTACGAAACCGCTCAGCAGGTTGCTATGTGGCAGCTGAAAAGAAAAATAAACAATTTCAACGCTTCCACCGCTTATTGGGCTGTCTTAAAATTTGTAAAATAGGGGTGTGCCAACTTGTCAGTCGCTCAATTTTTATCTTTCGGGAATGCCGGCTATAGGTATAAGAATAATTTATAATATAAATCAATTACTGAGGCGGACGGTTGCCAGGGGTAGATTTGATGATAATTAATTTAATATGATATGAGAGTGGAGTTTTTTATTTCAATTGAGCGGCATTGTTGCTCATATCGCAGTTTTTATTACTTTTCAATTGTTTGTGGCATTAAACATTACAAAAAGGCTACAAAAGCAATAAAGCAAATAATCTTTGACTTTCCCTTTTCATGCTAACATCCGTCTTACGTAATTGCAAACACGCCATATACGCACAAGCGCACGTACATGTACATACATACACAAAACTGAACAAGTAACACTTAAATATATACAGATATAGAGCGCTGCAGTTGGCCACATAGTCTCCTCCTTACCTACATACATAAGCAAGTAAGTCCTTTGCAGGAATCGCATTATTTTATTGCCTGTCCGCTTTTATTCTTCACGTAGTTTTTCCACTTATTGCCAACATTTGTCTGTTTCTAGTGATCGTTGCCAGAAACTTGTTTGGCTTTTCGCCATCAGAAGGCCAAATAAAAAATGTCAGTAAAACTACAAAAAATAGCAAATAAATACAACAAGAACATAACGCCTGACCTGAACTCAGCAAGACAAGAGGATATTGGCCAAGTCCGATAACGCTGTTGCACAAGTATTGGCTGCTGTCACACCACTAACAATACCACTGCTCCTTTTTTGCTCCTGTTGCACATTGGTTGTGTCAATTTGCATTTCACCAA
Source organism: Bactrocera neohumeralis (assembly GCF_024586455.1). Taxonomy (NCBI): domain Eukaryota; kingdom Metazoa; phylum Arthropoda; class Insecta; order Diptera; family Tephritidae; genus Bactrocera; species Bactrocera neohumeralis. The sequence goes on from NC_065920.1 coordinate 34,247,013, forward strand.
GCATCGATTTCATTGCAATTGAATAGTTTTTCGTTATTTACGTGTGTGTGCACACAAGCATATTTACAAAGTGCCTACAAACATTTAAACAACTAGCACATAGTTTTATATAATAGTTCATAGTTATTTATTTGCATGCAATCATCAAATATTTCACATTATATGGTATATATATATATCTATAAGTGTATAAACGCGTTACTGTAGTTATACATGGTGCTCCTTTTCTTTTATTCACCATAAAAACATTACATTTATTAAGGGTCTGTACGACTCCACGAAAAAGCATTAGTATATTATTTTAAATTACGATCTACCCACAAAGTTTATTCTAGGCCAAATAAACATATAGACCATAAATCCTTAAAGGGTTAGGCTAGACAGGAGAACTTTGAACATTTTTTCTGGGAGAAGCAAAAAACGAATCCAACTTTTCTTCTTCTGATTTAAACATGAAGTGAGATGCAAATAGTGACTACCTGACCACTCTGCAGACTCATATTCCATAAGGGAATGGTCGGACGACGAAGGTTCTGGTGCTATCGGAAATAAATTTTATAAACGGTGACTTAATCTAAGTCTTTTTAATAATACCTGTTAGTAGCGTAAGTACTTTTTTAGTTTCAAGCTAATCATTCGCAAAATAATTATGGACTTATAAAAAACATATTAAATTTTTGCCCCAAAAATATTTCATAAAAAAAATTGACTTTAAGAGCAGAAAAATTATTTACTTTTGATTTAGAAACAGTATTACAGTGATTTTGTGGACATACTATAACAAATAGTGAGGCTTTTAAGTACCTTACAATTGAGTACCTTAGAATTGAACTTCTCTTTTAATATCGCAAGCATGTCTAGAATTATTGGCATCTGAGCAGTGAAATACACTTATAAGATAAAAATATTTATATATATAGTAATATACTTTTTATAGTCATTAGTTAGTCGTTATATGTTTCAGATAGATTAGGTCAGCTTCCATATTGGCATTGCCAACTGTATCTGTTAGACCCCGACTACCATTCTACATTGTTTTACTAAACGTCTTCGATGCGCTACTTTTCTGCTCGCTAATTTTGGACCAAAGTTAGCGAATTGAATTCGATAATAGAAAATATCATTAAAGTGCCAAAACTTTTTCCAATGCTACAAAGTTTTTGTTTCAGATTTTAGACTGTTTTTAACATTGTGAATGGTTCAAACAATAAATTACAGTCACAAAGGGTTATACAAAACATTTTTTTACTAATTTATGAATTTAATAATTGAAATATTCTTTATACAAATTTTAGACATGAATGTTATTCAAAAATATGGGGTTAATACAGTATTATTTGGGAAGGAAAGAACGATTACTTCACGCAGGAAATACATTATAATTACACATGCGTCAGATGAAATATTAGCGTAAGATATATATGTATACAGTTTGTTCGATTCGACAACAACTACTAAGAAATTATTAAAAAATAAATAAAAAGCATTTATAGCAAAACAATATGGCATACCCAGTATTTTATAGTAAATTCTATATACTTATGTGTGAACAAATAAAAGTTGTTACAAGCAAAGATTTAGTGTTTGGTCATATTAAACAATCGATTTATGTTAATGTGACAATAATATCCGTTATTTTGTCAGAACCATTTTATTACAATAGATATATTTTTATTCCATTCATTATATTGTTTATATATTATGCATACCATACAGGATTAAATAGGCCATTATGTATACACATATCTATGTAAGTAACTAACTTTAAAAAAGAGTATCTTCTTCTCACACATAATGATAGTGTCATGTATCCATTTCCACCAATTTTTAAAGAATCTCCAATAGAATTAAATTGGGCAATAATCCGTGTTAATTTTCGTGGAGACACTTTGTCAAATAAAAAGAAATAAGTTAAGATTTTGATCCAGATATATCTCATAGTGCTCCGACGTCGGGAGTAGTGAGATACATATATCATTTATTTGTGTACATATTTATTTATGTTTATCCTTTGAGCACCAAGACGACTGCACGGCAGCGAAATTTTTTTGTTCGCGAATGTCGTCTTGAAGCAAGCTTCTTAAACATTTTGAAGACGGCAGCGACATATCAAAAAACTGATGAATATCACAGCTATTTTATGCTTCTGTTGATAAAATAAATAAAGTAACGACAGACTTAAATAACAGATGCTGCCTGCCGCTTGTCGATCCATGCATTAAGGTTTCAAAAATTATTTTACCGTATTCTGCAATTATCTTCGACTATAAGTGCTGAAAACATAGATCGCGACACGACATGGCAGCACCACAGTAATCTGCAAATGACGTCGTGAATCCTTCTACATGAACATTTGTAAGAAGGCAGTGACATAACAATGGCCGACATGTACACAAGACAACCTTTCACTTACATGAAATTTTAATATTATGTTCAAAGTGAAATTTTTTATGCAAAGAATAAGTAAATAGGTAAATTTATTTGTTTTAAATTATCAATTATTATTACAAATGATAAAACAGAGCTATTTTATGCTTTTATTTGTAAAATAACGTCAGGTTTCTTAGAGCTTTGAATAATTTTACATTTTACATATGTATTAGTGGCACCACTTCTCTCTACTGTCAACTCTAATGTCGTTCTATTGTCGTCGGCAAATTTAAGAATATTTTAAAGGTAGCGAGAGCGACAAATGACGGCCTGCAGTCGTGTAGTCGTGCAGCTATCTAAATTACTGTGTACTTAATAACGTGTGTATTTTAATATTTGACAGATGTCGCTTGCAGTCTGTCGCGTTCTATGTGTTCAGCACTTCATTCTATAAAACAGCTTTTGAACGTTTTGGCGTACTGGAATCCAGTAACTTGGTCATTATTGATATTTTTTATTAGGACAAAGTTGATCTAGAGCTTCAGAATATGATTAAGGACTGAAAGTGGAAGAGACATGCTGGAAACATTAAGAGTAAATTAAGGACTGTGCAAAGTGCGCGAATATAGAGATTCTATGGAAACTACTGCACCTAGAATTATAGTTTTTGAGGAAAATTAAAATATTGAATTGCTTTGCTCCTTTGCAGTCATGCGTGTTTTACTATAGATATCGTAGTTTGCTGCAGCCCAAACTTAAAATCATTTGCATTCTTAATAACTGCCCTCAAGTGGCTTTATATGGTCAGTTGTTATCAACAAACCCATGCCTACATTTTGGGCATTACAAATACATTGTAAATTGATAAGAGTCGCACTTGAAAACTTCACATAAAAAATACTGGCTCTTTAGGACAATATCCCACTGAAGCACAAGTGGCTAATTTATATGGTAATATTTAGGCCGATCTAGACGTATAGTATTCAAATACGCGGAAAGTAGCGACTTCAAATTTATAAGTAATTCAAGATTTTCATAAATGGCCTCCACCGGGATCTTAAATTGTTCACTATAAAGGAAAAAATCGAAGAATTAGCAACCGTACCCTTTTCCGTTTGAAGCATCATAAAAATATATTTGCGATTCAACTCCTGAACAATGGTTTACAACGTATAAGATTAAAAAGATACCACTCCCTACACCTTCCCTTTCGATTCAATTAAGGGGCTATACCAGTGTAACCCATGAAAAATTAGGCGATTTTCGTGAATTTTTTGTAAAGAGGAACGATCGGAATCTAGTGCTGGTATGGAAAACCTTTGCATTTGACAAGATGTATTCACGAAATTTAGTATAGATTATTTTTTAAGGCAACAATGTATTCTCCGAAGAAATTGCTCAGATCGGCTCACTATAGCATATAGCTGCCATACAAACCGAACGATCGGAATCAAGGGCTTGTATGGAAAACTTTCGCATTTGACGCATTTTGATAATCTCCGAAAAAATTGTTCAGATCGGATTACTGTAGTATATAGCTTCAGTAATCCATACAAGCTGAACACATATAACTATAAGAAATGCACCTGTAAATGGTATATTAGCTTCGGTGCAGCCGAAGTTAACGTTTCTTGTTTTTACAAAGATCTTGAAAAATAACGGAGTTATGTGCTGTCTTCGAAGGTGCCAAAAAAAAGCTCCCTAAACTGCTGACATGATTCTGACCGAATGAGTAGCTGAAACAAAAATACTCAAAAAGGTTACTTAAGTAGGTCGTAGGTCATTAGATAGTAAACATATTCAAGAATACTCAGATTCACTTTGAAGTCGATCAATAAATTTTTCGTTGAGTTATGATGTCAGCAATTTTGAAAAACGTCGTTTCGAATTTCAACTCTCTGCGAAACACTTGCGATCGCTTTTTAGAACGCTGCCATTTAAAAACTATTCACAATACAACCTTGCCGACTTCACAGGATATTTTTGAAAATATAAACTCTTAGTGTACAAATATTTTTTTTATTTAATTTAAATTTAATTATTTTTTTCATTTATTGTCATACTGTTCTAATTCATCGTTTTCGTATTTTTATGGAATTTAGTTATTGTTTTTATAATAAAACATTTTTTTAAATTTACAAAACAAAAAAAGTTTGTCGTAACCTTCCTAGTTCTGATTTAATAAAAACAATTTGCTTCCTCATTTAAAAAAAAATAATAACTTATAAATTTGCAATAAACATTATTTAAACCCATTTAATTATCAATAAAACTTTGATTTACTTACTATAAGAAAGTTCGAATTGATTTGAGTGGTCCCGAAGTCCAGGTTCATGTGTAAATGAACTTTTTATACTCTTGCAACATGCATGGATCAAGCCGGGTAAGTGTAAAAAGAGCTTGGTTTTCAAAATGTTGCGAGAGAATTTAGCATTCATTGTTCGACAAAATCGTGAACGGTGTAAAATCAAATTTGGTACTTTATTAATTTATATTACAGACCACTGACTCAATTAGTTTCATAACTATATTTGACTTTCCATCAGCGAAATTTATATTACAATCATCTGACATAAATAAAAATGGCATATTTGACATAAATTCAATCGAAGGCGCTGAATTTATAATATCGAGATGATGAACAAAACCTCATTCAAAGGATCGGAATTTATTACATTAGGGATATAAGATTGGGATCAAGGTCTTAACCACATTAAGCGCTAAGCCGCAACATTTTTAAGAAAACTTGCCAACTTAATACCACACATTTTGACCACCCTAAACGGTTTAAGGGATCGTCTCAGTGTAAAATTTTCGAAAAAAATATTTTTCTTGTTGCATCAAATTATTATGGTCGCTACAGCGATTCTTGAAGAAAGGGAACAGAGGAACGCAGCGACTCCAATCTTTCAACGCGTTTTTCTCAGAATGGTGTTTTTCGAAACAGTTTCCGTTCTCAAAGGAAGAGTTTTGAAGAAATCTTGTTACTATTTGAAGAAAACATTTTTAACGTCATACTCTATCGCGTTATGAAAGCTTTTTTTGTTGTTTTTTAAATCTTCCTATTTTTGCAAACCGCCCCCATTATGCCAAATTTCAAAAACAAAAAAAAACAACAAAAGCTTCGTACATATTTTTTTTACGTATAAATAAATAAAACAAAAAATCATTTTGTATTGGTCAAGAATTTATTTATTTATTAAAAAAAACCGGACCTATTGTTTATTTCAACATTAAAAAAAATGCAAAAAATCAAGGTCACACTCAGATGATAGGGTATATTGGGGCAGAAAGTTTGTCCAATCAAAATTTTGACATTACTCGATTTTTTCCATTTTAGGGACAAAAATACAACGTTATTAAAAAATTAATAGGTACATTTAATTAACATAACAAAAATATTGGCTGATATATGTATGCAGTAATCGCCGTAAGTTCAAAAATATATCTGTTAGATATATAGGGGCTAAGGAAATTATACCATACATTTCTGAAATATTTCTGTGACATTTATGCAACAAAACTAGATTTATTTTTTTATAAGAAAAAAAGCTTGCTCTTATTTTTTGTGATAAAAAAATGCTTTGTTAAAAATTTAACGATTAAATTAGATTTCATAACTTTAGTGCAATTTTTGTGTTACAATGAACTTGTAGTTTACTATTTATTCTTTAAAAGTTATAATATTTCTCACATTGATTCAATTATCTAAGGGTATAATTGGAATTGCTGCAAGTGAGCAAGGGATATTTGTGATAACTCCTTTAATGCTCACACTTTCTAAGCTGAAAATGGCACAATATCTTCCAATATACTACAATTCGGCCGAAAATGCAATTGCCACAGATGCACATGCATATAGTGTATATATATACGAGTATATATATATGGTAGATATGTACATATGAGTATTAACCTTGCACATGAGGAAAGCAAGTGGAGCTATCAATTGAATCACGTTCTAAAATACCAACTGCATTTTATATACAAATAAAAAATATATACAATATAACCGTGCATATATGTGTACATCTGTGTGTAATATTTGTTGCTTGATTTTGCGCATCTTCAGGAGAATCGCCTTGTTGCTTTGTATGTTTTTTGTGGTATCAACTTTTGCAATGACTATTTCATTTCTGGTGCTACAGTTCCGTACAGAATTTTAAAATGCTTACCCAAATCCACACACTCACACAAATGTGGGAAATCGTAGCAGGATAGTTATAAATGCATAGACACACTGGGCGCACATAGCCGATACACTCGTATGCATAATGCATTACTGAATTGTTGTAGTTTCCATAGTTGTATACAAGTAATAGCATCTTCCAAAATGTGATTTCGTGCCAGAGATTGCCAGCATATACCACACGGTTTAGTCAGAACTCACACTTATATAAGTATGTACATATGTATATTAGGCTGTGTCAAAGTTAAGCAACTTTTAGTTTTAAAGAAAAAAACAGGCTAAAAAATTTCAGTAAAGTAAAAAAAGTACCCTCTTAAATTTGAACTCGTAATATTAATATCAAGAGTCTAAATTTTTATTTTCCATATAAATGACATGGAAAAAATATGCTAAAACTGTAACATTATTTTAAAAAATTAAAGTTCTATAAAAAGATCTGACATACATAATCACTCAGTGAACGGCTTTAAAAATATTTAAACTTCAAATTCCAAATGAATGAAATTACGACTAAATATATATACATATATATTGACTTCTTTAGAATGTTAAATTTTCTGCCAGAATATTGTTATAGCTCGGCTTTATACGTAATACTCAGAAATCAGACTACAAAAAGAATAAACAACATATTTTTCGCATGCCATTAATTTGCAAACTGGAAATTTACAAACAGGCACCTTTTACTGTTAAAATTAAGAGTTAAAATTTTACAAGACCAAGTTTTGACTTTCTTGAAAGTTTTAGCCTTTTTTGTAGGGAAATAAAAGTTATCTGAGACTAATGTGTAAACATACATACATTTGCATTTCTACAGTTAAGTGAGGAGGGGCGATACAGAAAATTGTCTGCTGCCGAAGATGTCCTGCTGCCACGCTGAGCATTTTTAGGATTACACTGCCATTTAACACATATGATACTATGATATATTGGGTATAAGTATGTGATGGCACTTTCACTATGTACTGTGTAGTTTATATAAACGAATGTATGAGTTAGAGCATTCAGAAATGGAAAACCGATTTAAATACTATAACGTTATTTGTGTAATTCATGGCATTGGCATGATTAAACAAGTAAAAAATATGGTTTACAAGAAACCTAGTTTATTTTATTTCTGTAATACAACTATATAATATATATGTATATATTTATATATTAAACTTTCATTAGTTGGTTTGTAAGGGACTTCCGTTTAGTAGAGGTTCCCAACGAAGAGATTTTTTATATTGCGCAAAATAATATTTGCTGGTAAAGCAAATAAAAGGAGGGCTTAGGATCGACACGATTTTTACATATTCTCAAGCTTTAAATGTATAATATCCTCGCCGCGTGTCCTAGTAAGAGAGATAGATTCTATAATCTATGCATTCTTTGCCTTGTCTAACTCTTATATATATTCTTAGATCCTCACTTATGATTTCAATAGACTGTATGATGTGGGGCGATTTTCGACAATGTAATGACGGAAGAACAAGCATAATACGGTTTAGACTAAATGACTAAAGTTAGTTGGTTTAACATACGTGGCTTCGTGTCGTGAAGCACTAAACGCAGACTAGTTCTTTCAGATTCCATTCTTAACTGTAACTACTTCTGTGTGAAACCAACAGTTTTAATTATCTGAGTTTTATCTTGTCTCCCTCACTCTTTCTATTTTTACTAATATAATAACTTAAAAACGCAGGCGAGGATTGTAATTATCAAATTAAAAACGACTAGGACAGTAAAATGAGATGGCTTCCATCGAGCAAAACTGCTCTAACAAACAGAAATTAAGTTTAACAAAAATTTGCGGGTTCAAATTAAGACAGTAGAAATCTAAGAAACTCTGACTTTAGATAAAACCAAACTTTTTTTCACATATGTCAGAAATTCTTCGGCACTGGATAATGCTATATAATGTTACATAACTCAATGGAAGCTCGTATAAGAAGTATTTAAAAATAAATCAGCACTTTTTATATATACATACATACGTATGCAAAAAAAGTCACGGTAAAAACATGCTTTTCGATTTATTCGTTATTTTTTGCATTAATTAGCACAAATATATTTACTTAGGCGTGTTTTTGTTAGCAATATTAACACACGTTCATTGAATTATAATAATGGAAAATATTGACTTTCGACTAAAAATACTTCACAAGTATTTAGTATCTTGATGGCGAAAAAAATAAAATAATATATTGTAATATTTTTTGTCACAAAAAGCTCAAGCCGGAAGATATTTGCTTAGTAAATTATTAATTTGTGCATTTTAATTACAAAATAACTCAACCAAATTATGCGACGTACTTATGGTTACATGTGTAGATATGTATGTACATATCAGTATGTATTACATTGTACATAAAAATATATATGTATACATATGTCTGTAAATACTTGTGTTTGTATTATATAAAAATGAGATGTGCTGTGGAAAAATAAATAAAAATTTAATATTATAGTATAAATAACCTGTATACAATTCACCCCACCTTATAGAAAATTATAGGGAGGTCAATCCAGATTTGGCATATGAAAAACGATACGATAATACTATAGTATAGAAAAAATTTAACAATATCATAGAATTTTCATTTGTTTGTTCAAATAGGCTAGTATTTTAATATTGTACACAATAACATGTATGCCCAATAAAATTTCTTGGGCAGGTATGGAAAGGCCTTTACATGGCTCAACATACCATTTTGCATTCACAGTTTGTTCAATAAACACTGCATTAAAGTTCATACCATGTTCATATTAGCTATATATAAGATGTGATTATAATCAATACTAAAGCAAGAATATGATAATAATCGCTAAATAAATTTTTCAAAAGTGTGCCATTTACAATAATTTTAATATGTTGACCCTTTTCCCAACACATACGAAAAAATAACTTTACAAAACGCTCCCTAACCTGTTTATGGATATTAAAATGGTATAGAGGTATTTATTTTAATACAGTAGTGCAACAACCTATCTATATACTACTGTGATGAAATTGAAAGGTGAATTTTCAATTTATACTTCGCGTGTTTTTCGAATCTGTAATTTTTTTTCTGTAAATTGGTAGTATTGTAGGTGATATCTGTGTAAAATTTCACGTCAAAATATTCATTAGTATTTGAGATACACGTCGTTTTGTGAGGCTCTAAAAGTGAATTCTTCGAGTTTTACTATGTCTGAATTTATTGAACAAAGAAGTGCAATAATGCACCATCTCATACTGCATTGGTTATTCGTGGTCATTTCGCCACATTTTCAACTAATATCGTGCCGCAACCAACGCATTCGCCTGATTTACCTTCGTGTAACTTCTGGCTATTCAGCAAATTCACATGACCACTCAAAGACACCGTTTAGACTCAATTGAGGATGTAGAAGCTGAATCGAAGAAGCTATCATGGCCATTACGACGGAGGATTTTTCCAAGTGCTATGATAACTGGAAAATTCGTTGGCATAAGTGTATTGCAGCGGGAGGGAATTACTTTGAAGGAGATGAAATGGACAAACTTCACTTTTCAATTTGATCACAGTACGAGTAGTAAGCAGGATAGTTTACAACGCCGATTCAGGAATTGCTTTTTCAAATGTATTTTTATATAATATGAAGTACTTACAATCGATACAATTAACTTCTGATTACAACACCATTAAAATGGCCTCCACGACTTCGGTTGGTTTTCGATTACTTTTCCCACTAAATCAAATTATATGCCATGAATAGCACATTCAATATAGGCTCGTAAAGCTAAAGATTATCCACGATCTAAACTGCTCTCCATTGACAGTAACGGTGTCACCAGCTTCATTTCGAAAGAAGGACGGGCCGATGACTTCAACACACCAAACCGTCAATTTAGGTGAATGTAATGGTTGTTAATGAGTAATTAGTCGATTTCCTTCGCACCAGGATCGACAGTTTTGACTCTTTACCGCATCACTCAGATGAAAGTGAGTCTCATCGAAGAAGATGAGTTTCTTAAAAATTACTTTATCCGTTTGAAGTTGTTTTAAGGCCAAATCAGCAAACTCACGACGTTTACGGTGTTCCAATGACATCACTTCTTGGGCGAGAACAATTTTATGTGGACACAAGCCCAACTGCGTTCTTAAAATCCACCAGGTTATCGTTTGAGTAAGTCGCAATCCTTGAGAATGGCTTGGTATTGGTATCGACAAAATGCGTTCGAGCGGTTTTTTGTCTTATTTCCTTTTGAACACTTGATGCAAAGAAAAGGTGGACGATTATGGCAGAAGCGCACGAAAAATGGTAATTGGAAAAGGATTATTTTGATAATAAAACTAAATATTTTGTTAGTAGAACTAGCGTATTCCGCTCCGCCCTTCCTTAGTTGCCGTCCGTAGTGAACAAAATTTGTCAAAAGTTGAGCCCGTAGTAGTAACGTAGAATTCAGCTGTTCTCTTTTGTTTTCATTTGAACAATGTTGCCATTGCTCGATTGCTCAACAAACATCTAAATTTTAAATTATAATTTTTCATAATATAAAATATCAAAACTGAAATGAAACTATTAAAAATAGTGTATATATTATAAATAATAGCATTCGACTCTGATTTTGAGTTAGTTTAAGAAAATTTCAAATATATTGAAGACAATTTTTATAATTTCTACAGTATATCGAGACTGACAACTCTGCGTTGTAAGAGAGCAATCAGCTGACTAGTTTCAATACGAAAAATCCAATTCGTGGGTTGTTCTACGGTAAAGTACGGTAAAGCGTCTACCGTCCGCTGACTAATCATTACATAGTACTCTCATAAGATAGGTCGTATCAGCTGATTCGGGCTGCGGTTTTGCGGTGTTCGCTAGTTGAGCTATAGGTCCCTATTGGAAAGCCCGATACATAAGTAGCTGCTGCGAATACTTTATATTTAATAAGTAAGGAAGGGTAACCGAACATTCCATTCTTTTGAAACCTGCCAGAATCAAAAATACCTTCAGACGCATAAGGCAGATATCGGGTGATTAGGTCCTGAGATATGGCTTTTCAACGAAATGTGGTTGGTGCCAAACCCATAATACAATTTTGACCCCGGTTCGTATTTGAATATTGTACTTTAGTGGGGCTTAGGAAAAATTTACTATATTAAACCTCTTAGATGGCCTTGGTAGACATTTTTAGCCCACATTAAATACAGTTATATACCTAAATTTATTGGTCAGTTATGTTATTTCGATCCGATTACGCCCACTCGTCCTCACTCAAGTTACCGCTTGCACAGGCGGACAAACGGACGGAAAGAAAGACAGTCAATCGAATTTCAAACTCGTCTCATCATCCTGATCATTGATATATATAACTCTATATTTATCTCGATTATTTTGAGGTGATACAAACAATCGCTAGGTGAACAAATTATATACATACTTGTATATAGCAAGACACATTTTCACAAACCTGAATGGTTTAAATATATGTGGAAAGACGGTAATCATTTTTGGGGCATATTGGTGGCAGAGAAAAGGCTGGCTGATTGCATTACTTTTGACACTACTTGGGTATACTCGACAGAATATTTTCAAGCAATTTTATCAATAATGGGATTTGGGGGTAGTACGAGTATTTATGTATTTTTGACAATACTATATACAACTAACATGCCGTAGACTAATAAAATACTTCCCGGGTTTCATTATATTACCTCATATGGAGCAAAGTCGGCTATATGTTCAAAAATCCTTCTTCTTCTTAATCCTTATATTAGTTAAATAAGGCTTCGCCCAATTTTATCCATTTTAGACAAAAAGATAAAGTGCTACGAGTAGCTCACGATTTCTCGTTTTCATTGATCTAACTCACAAATTGGCCGATATACATATGCGCTTAAAATGACCCGAAAGTCAAAAAATCTTTATATTAGGTATATGTGAGCTAATGGAAATATTGACCCGATTCAACCCATTTTTGATACACAGAAAATGAAAATGATTCTCTCTGAATTTCAATTATATATCTCACGCATTGACCGATATTTTCGGTAAAAAAGTGCTGGATTCCACATTCGATACTTAAGGGCTTGAATAGTTTTGGTTTGATGTAAACAATTTTTGGTAATAAAGTGACATACTATATGTACAGTGATCTTTGAAAATTGCGTCTTGGAGGCCGGTTTTGAATAGCCAAATCTGACAATAAGTGCTCAATCGGTTTAAGATCTGGGCACTGTGGGGGCGTTCTTAAAACTTTTGGAATGTTTTACAATATCCATAGCTTTGTATTGTGAGATGTCTGTTTCGGGTCGTTGTCCTGTTGAAATGTTCAACGACCAGAAAGTTCAAATTTTAAAATAATAAATTTTAGCACTTAAATATATTTTAATATTTGAATGTATGGTATTTCCGGTGATCCATTTTATCTGTTTGCACACATACAGTGTGGGCATTGATTTTTGCAAGTTGCAATGTTCGGTTGCATCGATTTTAGTTCTTCCTTACTTATTCTACTATTGAAATATTATTTTTGGATAAATTTAATATTAAACTAATTATAGTAGTGCGACCACACCTTTAGAGCAACGAAAATTTATTATGGAATGATAACTACGACGTAAACACAGCCTATGTTAAGTGTATAATTCATCAATTCCTGGGCATGAAATGAGCGCAATTTTCATTAAATACTTACTCACAGTTGGAGCGCGACCATAGCACTAAATCATTATTTCTGATTATCCTTTAAACATGTTCACCAATAAAATTATCCATTTATGCGGATAAATTTATGTACACGCACAATCAAACTCATTTGCTTTTGTACTACATAGGCATATGTATAAGGTACATTATCTATAAAAAGTATGTATGTAATCGTTGCATAGGACATAACTGTGAAATTATTTATACAAATGTTTCGCATGGAGTCATTCATTAAAAAAAGAGAAAACAAACGAAGTACAACTGCATTAAAATTTAAAAAATATTTCCTGATAACATTTTGTATTTATGAGGTAATTAAGTAATGATTAAAAGCGTATTATCAAGGTAATAATTTTTTCGTATTGTGGTATTGTTATTCTTTATTTTGTATTTTTTCACAAGCAATATCGGCAATATTTTGTAATACATATGTATTTAAATTCAATTTATGAGTATTATGAGTATATATAGGTATAGTATATATTATATTGCAGGACCCGTCCACGTTGTACTGTGGCTGTTACGTAGGTAGTACTACTAATATCATCTATATGATTTCTATTAATTAGATTATGACTATTAGTTAAGGAGATATAGAATTTTTCGTGAACCAACTTGTGTTAGATAGATAGATATTGTTAGTGAGGTATTGCATCGCGACCTAGGGTCTATTGTGCCCTCTCCTATATCACATATATTCACCAAGTTCCAGCAGCCTGAATAGTTCCAGAAGCTTGCTGGGCGCTACTGAGGTGACGTGATCCCTGTCAATTTATATGGAAGCCGGGACCCTAAGTCTTCTTCTGCAAATTGCTGTAAAACCCAGAATTAGGTGTGCTGGTGTTTCCTGTTCCAAGTCGCAGAACCGGCATTTAGCGCAGGAGACTATGCTCATGTTGGACAAGCACTTCCTGAGCCTGCAGTACCCTGTGTAGAGCGCGACGAGGAGGAGGAATTTGTCACGGGGGAGGTTAATTAGTTCTTTGAACACCTTCTGCCGTATGAACTTGTATGATTCATCGTCTATTGTATAGTTGAGATTCCACCCTGACCTTTCAACGCTGCTCGCTACCACCTTCCACGCCGAGGTACTTAAGCCCTCATTTTGGTTCTTTACTAAACCAAGCGCGAAGTCGTATGTCTTATCTGCACTCCGGGGAAAGAATGCCGTCATGTTGTGCAGTGGTGGTATGTCTTCACTTCTCTTCACGCACAAGACCGGACCCTTCCACCCTCCAGCTTTGGAGTGATCTCCGCTAGCCAGGTGGCCGACTTCTCGTCTAGACAGTCGACCAGTAGTACATATACCTCCATTGAAATAAATGCCGTTGAAGGAGCCGGTGGATCCATCTCCCATGAAGAGCACATTTACTAGGCAGTCTTGAAGAGCCGTCTGCTCTTCAGACCTCAGGACCTCCACCGGGTAGTTGTTTTCTCTGACCCTCTTTGACCTTGGTTGCGTTGGCTCGGCGACGCCTCAGATTTCTACGTCTGGTTGTAGACACTGCGTTAGCACCTGCGCGTTGTGCATTGTTAAAATAAGGGTTGCTGACCCTGCTCTTACTCAGAGACGGCTTCTCTGCTGCCTCTGGTGTCATGCCGTCCTGTAAGTATCTCAAGTACCACTTGAGAGTGGCACCACTCATGCCCGCTCTACATGGGTCCTCACGACCTCCTGGGCGTCCTGCTTCTGGGGTGCGTGGAATGTTTCCTCGCTGTCTCTTCTTCCTCTTCCGTTCGCCCCTCGACTCAAGGGCACTTCATCGTCATCGCGCACATGCTCCTCGAAGAGTGCACGTTCTTCCGGCGAAAGAGCGTCCAGGAAGCTGGAATTGCGTTTAGCCCCTGGGCCCCTCTTACCTGCGTTACTCGTGCTACAGCTATTTGCTGTTTTTGTTTTGGTTGTCGTTGTTGTCGACGTGGTTGTTGCTGTTGTTGTTTGTATTTTGTTTTTATTCATCTGTCTCGTACGACCATTCGGCCCATATAGGTGGGCCTACTGGTCTATTCTTTTATTGGGGAAATACATAGGCCCGCCACGCCAGAGCCCCTTGACGCGGTAAAGCCACCGTTACTTCCCAAGGCGGCCCGGTGTTGCGAAGGCTCCGTTCGAATAAAGCTGAATTAACCTCCTGGCTGCAAATCATCAAATGGGCACGGGAGTCGCATAACACCCTGGATAAGGAGGTGGTAGCTCTTGGTCGCCACACACATGCAGCTTCCGTCAACCTAGTGGACTGCATATTATGAAACGGTTCTCAAGCGTGGAAAGACAAAAAATCAGCTGGCAAGGTTATGGCAACAGTCTTTTAGGATGCCAGGTTTAATTCATTGCACTTTGTATTTGGTTGTAGTTCTATTCTACTATTCCCAATAGTTAGCAATTTTATTATTTTTTTGGAAGGATTAGTTTGAAATTGTACGTATGTATATACTTAATCATTTCCGTTTAAGTATAGGACTGCTCTGTGCAATACTTCTGCAATACTTCTGTGTATCTCAAATTATAGTAGACCTTTATTTCAACACTTCAGTTATTTCGCTATATTTCTATGCTAGATGTCGCGTTTGGTTTGTTATGAATGCATTCGCGTTCTTCGCCCATAATCTAGCAAAGTATCCGCAATGCCTTGACAACGAAAATGTCTATGCCATTTTTTGTTGTGATATTAAATATATCTGACGGGTTCATCCTAAAAAAACTGCCTGGTTCAGGAGCAAAATCAGTATAATTCGAATAATAAGCATGTATGGATATGCAAATTTTTATACTCTCGCAACAATGTTGCTAACGAGAGTATTATAGTTTTGTTCACATAACGGTTGTTTGTAAGTCCTAAAACTAAAAGAGTCAGATATAGGGTTATATATACCAAAGTGATCAGGGCGACGAGTAGAGTCGAAATCCGGATGTCTGTCTGACCGTCTGTCCGTCTGTCCGTCCGTCCGTCTGTCCGTCCGTCCGTGCAAGCTGTAACTTGAGTAAAAATTGAGATATCATGATGAAACTTTGTACACGTATTCCTTGGCTCCATAAGAAGGTTAAGTTCGAAGATGGGCAAAATCGGCCAACTGCCACGCCCACAAAATGGCGGAAACCGAAAACTTATAAAGTGTCATAACTAAGCCATAAATAAAGATATTAAAGTGAAATTTGGCACAAAGGATCGCATTTGGGAAGGGCATATTTGGACGCAATTGTTTTGGAAAAGTAGGCGTGGCCCCGCCCCCTACTAAGTTTTTTGTACATATCTCGGAAACTACTATAGCTATGTCAACCAAAGTCTACAGAGTCATTTTCTTCAAATATTTCCATATACAGTTCAAAAATGGAAGAAATCGGATAATAACCACGCCCACCTCCCATACAAAGGTTATGTTCAAAATCACTAAAAGTGCGTTAATCGACTAACAAAAAACGTCAGAAACACTAAATTAGGAAATTTGTTCAAAATTCATGTAAGAATGATTTAAAAATTTCCGTAATTCAAAAATAGAAAGTAATAAGTAACAAGTAAGGAAGGGCTAAGTTCGGGTGTCACCGAACATTTTATACTCTCGCATGGTAAAGTGATAATCGAGATTTCATAATACGTCATTTACATATTTTTCAAATACCGTATTTTTGTAAGGTTTTATTCCGCTATCATCATTGGTTCCTAATGTTTATACTCGTATTATACAGAGAAGGCATCAGATGGAATTCAAAATAGCTTTATATTGGAAGAAGGCGTGAACCGATTTCACCCATATTTCGTACATGTCATCAGGGTGTTAAAAAATATTATATACCGAATTTCATTGAAATCGGTCTAGTAGCTCCTGAGATATGGTTTTTGGTCCATAAGTGGGCGGCGCCACGCCCATTTGCAATTTTTAAAAAAAGCCTGGGTGCAGCTTCCTTCTGCCATTTCTTCCGTAAAATTTAGTATTTCTGACGTTTTTTGTTAGTCGGTTAACGCACTTTTAGTGATTTTGAACATAACATTTGTATGGGAGGTGGGCGTGGTTATTATCCGATTTCTTCCATTTTTGAACTGTATATGGAAATATTTGAAGAAAATGACTCTGTAGACTTTGGTTGACATAGCTATAGTAGTTTCCGAGATACATATGTACAAAAAACTTAGTAGGGGGCGGGGCCACGCCTACTTTTCCAAAACAATTGCGTCCAAATATGCCCCTCCCAAATGCGATCCTTTGTGCCAAATTTCACTTTAATATCTTTATTTATGGCTTAGTTATGACACTTTATAAGTTTTCGGTTTCCGCCATTTTGTGGGCGTGGCAGTTGGCCGATTTTGCCCATCTTCGAACTTAACCTTCTTATGGAGCCAAGGAATACGTGTACCAAGTTTCATCATGATATCTCAATTTTTACTCAAGTTACAGCTTGCACGGGCGGACGGACAGACGGACGGACGGACGGACAGACGGACAGACGGACAGACGGTCAGACAGACATCCGGATTTCGACTCTACTCGTCGCCCTGATCACTTTGGTATATATAACCCTATATCTGACTCTTTTAGTTTTAGGACTTACAAGCAACCGTTATGTGAACAAAACTATAATACTCTCGTTAGCAACATTGTTGCGAGAGTATAAAAAGGCGTCGCGTTGAAGTGTGTTAAGCGATGCTTTCCGACTCCCATGGTGTCATGAAACGCATTATAACTGGCGATGAGACTTGGATCTATGCTTACGACCCCGAAACAACCGATAAATCGAGCGAATATCGTGCCAAAAGAGAGCCGAGACCAAAAAAATCGCGCCAAAGTCGCTCAAAAATCAAGATCATGTTGACTGTTTTCTTCGGTTATCGTGGTGTTGTGCATTATGAATTCCTTCCAATCGGTATATAAAGAACCTCACTCTTTATTGTTTTTATTATTGTTATTTTTGTTTCGGTTGCACCGAAGCTAAATACCCTTCACAGGTGCATTTCTGTTAGTAACTATGTGTTCAGTTTGTATGGAAGATATATGCTATATGTAACCGATCAGAAAAATTTTTTTGGAGATTACGTTGTTGCTTTAGAAAATAATCTATACCAAATTTCGTTAATATATCTTGTCAAATGCACCTTCTTATAAAATCATTTTTTAGCAATCGTACGTTCTATGTCCAGGAACAAGATACATTTTCTGAGCTTTATTCGATTGACGCTTGAGTCCCCCAAGGGAGCGTCTTGGGCCCCGTATTACATACAATATTTACAGCTGACCTACCGATCGCTAATGGCTTAGAGGTAGTAACTTATGCTGATGATATGATGATGATGCCTCACTTCACTTACAAGAACAATTTAATATTGTCGAAAAATGGCTAAAGAATTGGAAGATGGAAGTAAATACACAGAAATCCGTTCAAATAACGTTTACGTTAAGGACTGAGAAATGTCCCCCCGTAACATTACATGCTCCATAATACCTGAAAGTGAAACTGTGGAATACCTTGGTCTTTATTTGGACAGACGTCTCACTTGGAAGATACACATAAAACAAAAAACGAAGCAGCTCAAATTTAAAACTAAAACAAGAAAAAACGTTAACTTCGGCTG
Organism: Bactrocera neohumeralis; assembly: GCF_024586455.1. NCBI lineage: Eukaryota > Metazoa > Arthropoda > Insecta > Diptera > Tephritidae > Bactrocera > Bactrocera neohumeralis. Next base: position 34,265,793 of record NC_065920.1, read on the forward strand.
TACCGAAGCTAATATACCCTTCACAGGTGCATTTCTTTTAGTAACTATGTGTTCAGTTTGTATGGAAACTATATGCTCTAGTAATCCGATCTGAACAATTTTTTCGGAGATTACATTGTTGCCTTAGAAAATAATCTATACCAAGTTTGGTGAAGATGCATTGTCAAATGTGAAAGTTTTCCATACAAGAACTTGATTCCGATCGTTCAGTTTGTATGGTAGCTATATGCTATAGTTAAACGATCTGACCAATTTCTTCGGAGATTACATTGTTGTCTTGGAAAATAATTTATACCAAATTTGGTCAAATGTGAAAGTTGTCCATACAAGCATTTGATTCCGATCGTTCAGTTTGTATAGCAGCTATATGCTATAGTTAACCGATCTGAACAATTTCTCCGGAGATTACATTGTTGCCTTAGAAAATAATATATACCAAATTTAGGGAATATAACGTGTCAAATGTGAAAGTTTTCCATACAAGAACTTGATTCCGATCGTTCAGTTTATATGGCAGCTATATGTTACGGTGGTCCGATATCGGCCGTTCCGACAAATGAGCAGCTTCTTGAAGAGAAAATGACGTTTGCAAAATTTCAAAACGATATCTTAAAAACTGAGGGACTAGTTCGTATATATATAGACGGACGGACGGACAGACAGACAGACGGACATGGTTAAATCGACTCAGCTCAATATACTGATCATTTATATATATACTTTATAGGGTCTCCAACGCTTCTTTATGGGTGTTATAAACATCGTGAAAACTTAATATACCCTGTTTAGGGTATAAAAATGTACGGGCTTTTAGGTCGGCGATCACAACTTAGCCTTGAAAATAAAGTACGACTTTAAAAGTCAATCCTTAAGCCAGTGTGGACGTATGAAATGCATTATGGGGTACGGCGAGTATATCCAACATTGAAATCCTCCAAAGATATCAATCGAAAACTTTAAGAAGCATTGTAAGTGCTCCTTGGTATGTAAGCAACTTCGAAATCAACAAAGACTTAAATATATCTTTTGTTGAAGACGAAATCAGCAAATCTTGTCGAAAGTATTTAGATAGATTGTCTAATCATGAAAACTTACTGGCAATTAATTTACTAGACAACAATATGAATGTTAGACGCTTAAAACGAACTCACATTTTGTTTCTTCCAAATAGATTTTAAGTAGTTTTAAGAAGTTTAAGCAAATAAAATTATTTAAGAATATATTGATGAGCAATCAATCCTGTCACTATCAATGTATTTAAAAAATTTGTTGATTGTCAATTGATAGATTGCAAATAAATATATATTAAAACAAAAAAAAAAATGCTTGCATGGGAAACTTCCTCATTTAACGATATATCTTCACGAATTTTGGTATGAGTTATTGTTTATAGAAATAATCTAACATCGAAAGAAATTGTTCAGATCGGCTCACTATAGCAAATATGTAGCTTCCATACAAACTGGACACATAGTTACTCAAAGAAATGCACCTGTGAAGGGTATATTAGCTTCGATGCAGCCGAAGTTAACGTTTTTTCTTGTTTTTAGAAGAGTTCTTCACCAGTAAAAGTTCATTCTCACGAAACCTAGTCTTCGAAAGAACTCCAAAATCCAAAATAAAGGGTTGTAGAACCATATTCAACCATGACCTAACCGTAAAAAAGCTCTCAGAAGGGCTCCACCGTATGAGGTGCTCCAGTTCGCCGAGCTCGAGCGTTATCCCATTCCGTTACCGTGTCACAAATAAGGTGCTTGACGTTCGATTAAACTCTAAAACCGCTGTTGCAACTGCTTCCAGCAAGACGTTATTGAAAGAACACTTAATATCTTAGAAAGTCCCAACAGGCAGTTCCTTAAACTTAACAGCTCCCTCAACCTATTACGCGATAGTATGTATGCAGTGCAGTATCCATTGACTCACCTTTACAATAAACGAAATGCGGCCCTTATCAGCTACTCAAAAGTAAGAAATGGGAGATGCTGACGTGCATAAAGTCCTTGGCTTAACAGTCTTCGGGATGAACGTATGTAACACCAATCAAGGAACATCTTAAGTGTATCTTCACTGCTCAAGGCGCACTTTTCATTTACAACCTTAAAATAACCAATGATGATTAGGTTCTTTTTGAATATATGTCTGAACCTAGAGTACTCATGCCAGCCCTCTACTTTTCTTAACTTACTTAATGAGGTTAACAGCTTAAGATGTACGAAATTCAAATGTTAAAATTTAAAGAATATTTTTTTTTCAAGTGTCTTCATAAAAAATACATATTTTCATTAATGCTGTATTAGCTATAATCAACTTGGTCAAAATTCTCCCTGGTTTGAACCTAACATAATTTTAATTTGAGACTCCACTGAATTGATTCGAAATATTATTTCTATAATAAAATTTGTCGGGGCATTCATACATATATGTACGTGATATGTTTCGCTGTATTCCATGCAAATAGCCATTTTGTATTGTTGTTTTATTCCTTTCATCAAACTCCTCGGAGAATATATGTATGTATGTATTTATATTTAAAAGAATTAATTTTCAGACTGAAAAATAATTTCTAAATTCGTTTTTAATGGTTATGAAAATTATTTGTAGACATCGACATGTCGGCATGCTATTTTTTAATTGTTTCCACACGCAAATTCTTGCTCGTCCACATTTTGCCTTTTCGTGTATATGTACCCTTTATGGCCATGAGCCATTGTGTTCGTAACGTGTCAATTTTTTAATGAATATTTAATAGACCTGTTTAATTTCATTAAATTTTTATATATATTAATTACGTATTTCTTTTTTACTTTTATTTTTTTACTTTTACTGCAACAAAAAATAACAGCGGCGTTAAAAATATTTAATAACGCATCGCTGTCATTCTCAATAACCTTTTGTGAAATGCGCTGTTTTGTTTAATGGTTCGAAATACACATCACATTTAAAAATAAACTTTTAATTGGAACTCTACATGAAAATATAATAAACATACATATGTATGTATAATATATACAAATGTTTGTATGTATACATACTATAATTTGTATGAACTCTGGTTTTGGCCATTGCAGACTTGTGGCAGTCTTTCTGTTCATCAAAGAGAAAATTGCAAGGAATCAGCCAGGCTGAGTAAGATACTATCCAAAGAACATAGCAATGTTACATATTTAAAGACAGAAAGTGGTGCTTGGACCTCTTCTGCTGTAGAATCACTTGAGATGAAAACGCACTTCCCAGATAATCAGCAATCTTCGGCGATAGATGCTCAATCAGAGCAAGCTGCAAGTATATTAGATCAATCCGGTCTCATTGTCAAAAAATACCATTTGAAGAGGCGGATCCACAATGCTGCAGTAGCTAAAGTAACCTATGGTTCTAAGGCCTGCATCTAGTTATAAAATATCCAAAGATGGTGGTGTTCAATGGCATAGGCTAACATCCTAGAGAGGCTAACGGATAGTAGTAAATGTACTATTATAGAATAGTCATTACATCTCAAGCGATATACAATGTCTGTTTTCTAAACATAGAAGGAGCCTTTAACAACATGAAGATAACCACCATTGTTGAGTTTCAGAAACAGGGCGCCATAGCATCACAGGATTCAGTGACACGAACAAGCAGAGGGACTCCTCCTAAGTAAGCTTATATAGCGTATTACGCGTGTAAAATGATACTTAGCAGATGCTGGGCTCTAAAACCAAGTATAACCCCGTCATTAGACCAATGCTTACTAAAGAATATTCCATCAGGAAGTTAAATGGAATTCAGAGAGCAGCGTGTGCAGGTGTACCGGCTTCCATGTTATGTCCGAATGAGGCGCTAAATATGTTTATACATAATTTGGGTTTCCGGTCATAGGCACATTTTCGGCAACGATGAGTTGGCTAAATCAGGAGCCTCTCAAGGCAGAGACAATACCGTGTCCGCAAGGGGGAATGCATTACGCAATTTGAACAAAGAGCGCAGAGTAAATATAGATCTAAATCCAAATGCAGGTTAATGAAACAGATACGACCGAACTATACCAAAACAAAAACCAAAGACTTATTATATAGGTACAGAAAAAGTGTATACAGACATAACGGGACACGTGTCATTTGGATACACGCGTTAAAAACACAATAGCATGTGCAGTAGCTGCAAACTCGAATGAAGCAAGGAAACGATTCTTCACTTCCTCAGTGAGTTCCTATCTTTATCACAAATCAGAAATCGAAGTTTGGGACAGATACCAAATCTAAAATTTCTATTAGCAAAAAACAGAAAAAGTAATTTTATTGAGGGCACCAAATGGTTTGAATATTCCAATGAAACGTGATATCGAGATAAGGACTTAGGATACTGTATCAAAATGACGCTTTTAGAGCTAATTAAGTCCGGAGGAGGAGTACTTACTTTCCAACCAAACAAGATTGAAAAGGTAATGACTTTATGGGTCTTTAAAGTTTTATGTGACACGATGTGACAGTATTCCTATTAACCATACGTTTTCGAAAGCATTGGACGGATTTAATGGATTAGACAATCATTATACTTACGATTTTCCGATCAATGAATACAATGAATGAGTACTTACTTTCAAAATTCTTGATGCAATGCGCTGTGATCATTTAAGAATTTGGGAAAGAACATTTGATTAATTGAGACAGTCAAACAGTCTTTTCAAGACCGTTTTCAGTCACTTTCCACTAGAGCTGTCGAAAACTCTGCTTTTCAACATGATACTACGTATACAAAGTGTTAAAAGGTAAAAAATAAATTAGATAGACCATACGAGCGAATAAGCCTAAGTTTACCAAAAGTTCTTGCGCAAGTTCTGCAGTATATGTTGCATGACAAAGTCGGTAATTAGTCGTATTAGATTTCGGCTTCAATCACAACTGAAAAGCGACGGACACTTTTTTCTTTACCTGTAAGGAAAGCGATTAACTTTTGCAAACGTCCTTTTCTGTTCAAAAAGGTCATTTATCGGACCCACCGATATCGGACGACTATAAGATATAGCTACTATACAAACAGAAGAACAAAAATCAAGTAGAACTGGTCGATCAAATTTAAATTACATATCTTTTTACCTCATTTATACTATACCAACTACATCAATGAGGGGTGTTATAGCTCGGTGCAGCCGATTTTCGATAGTCGATATTATTATTACTTTGGCTATTTGAAATACCGAGTGATAGTCGTCGGTCAGCGAAATTATCAAGAAACTTGGAAAACTTGTAGATTGGAACTTAATTAGGAAAATTTATTTAAAAGAATCAATATTTGAATGTTATGCTAGTATTACTTTACAATATCAAAGGAAATTTTCACATTCAAATTGGATATAAGTATTAATACAATGTCATAATTTACATATTCTCTACTGAAAAGCACACCATATTCAAAAATTGTGGCGAGCTGCATGGTCGTATGAATTTCAAGCAGTCGAAATGCTCCGGCCAAGTAAATAATATCTCTTCAAAAGTAACTAAGCAAATTGCCGACATTTGTCAAAGCAGCAAAAGGAAAATCAGACAAAGGATATCAATTTAAAAGATAGTAACAGCCAACAAAAAAACCTCCCTCAATTCGCTAGTACTCAGTGATATCGAAAATTCGTAGTTTTCATTCCACTGTCAAATTTTTCTAAACTCTCATATTTAACAAAGAGTGCAGTACAGCTGCAGTTGCTGAATACGAGGTAGTACTTATATATGTATACAATGTATGACATACATACATTACAAATGTTACTTACCCGGGTTTTGTTTGTCTATTATTAAAACCGGAATCGTTTTCTCGCAAAATTAAATAGAAAATATTGCGATGGAAAACGTTTAATAGAAATTTTTTTCATATACATAGTACATCAACCTACATTTCATTGAATTTTAAAAGTTTGCGTCAAAGAAAAACTTTTCTCATGATGGTTTGCGTGTATGTTTTCATATCAGGGTGTTTGCGAGAAACAGTTGCTGTCGGCTATTGTCGATTAAAGTCGTAAGTGTAATTAAATAAAACACTTTGTATCCCTTCAAGAAGGGGGTGTGCCCAGTACTGTAATTACGCTTAAGAGGTGTTGCCAGTCCAAACATAGTACATCTACATATGTATATACATTATATCTTTTTGGCTTACTAAGAACTACTGGCGTACTAAGAATATTTTTCAATTTGTTGGATAGTGGAAAGAAATGCTTACATTGTATAACTGGTAATAGCAAAAATAGATAAAAACGGTTCGAGTAGTATTGATCTATTATCTCTCATATTCCTAATATAAGATTTTCAAACTTTATACCGTAATTATCGTCCAATAAGTAAGATATCTTACCAAAACTAATTGAAGGTATAATATTGGATATACTATAAATTTCGCACTGTAACAGGGAAATGTCAAAGTAATTGGTTGAACAGGTACGGTTATATGTAATTTCAACTAAATGTGGTCGACGCCTTTTGACACCTGCTCCTATGAAGCCCTCTTATGTATTTAGTTATTGATTTGTCACGATTTTACTTATTATCACGCTATCGCAAGAGGTGTCGAAATGATTCTAATTTGCAAATTTGAGTGTTATATTTGAATGGTTTGAGAGATATACATATTTATTAAACCTATCAGCGGGCGAGGCCACCAAATTACAGTTTTTCAATTTTATTTTCGCCTTAAGGCAATTTAAAGGTTTTCTATTAAAGACGCTTTGTTGGGTGGCAGTGCTCTGATTAACAATTCGTCCTCCCGATTTGACCAAGAAACAGTTTGCACAAATAGACGTACGGTGTCCACATTTCAACTCGTCTCATTATCCCGATAACTTATAATATATACATATACATACATATATAAACATACCATGTCTATCTCAATTTTGTTTAGGTGATGTAATCAACTTTTTGGAGAACAAAACTTAGAGTTTAAAATAAAACCTGTAAGAGGCATTTTTGATTAGCTTTATTTAGTTTCCAGATTACCGGATTTATTATCAATATTAGATAATATTTTATATCGCCAGACTGGCCTAACCCCTTAAAATGTTATGGAAACAGAGGCAGCAGAAAATCCATACCCAACAAAAACTGTTGCTGTCCGATCGAACTGTAGTTTGAGTATAACTTCTGCCGCTTCACAACTCCGTCTATGCAATTACAGTACGAATAATATTGGCGGCGTTGCGCAAATTGGCATTTCTCAATGTCACGCGGCTGTGAATGGACTTGAACAGCTGGGAAGGATGGCAACAAAACGGATTCATAAGTACTAGCTAACTAGTACAGCGCATACGGCATAGAGAACAAATAAAACGAGAGGAATGCAAACGAAATGCGGGTAATTACAAAACAAATTAAAAATTACACTCATTTATTCAACTTTGCACATTTGCTACAAATTGTTTCATTCGTTCAGTGCTTGTTGGCTACTTTGGCTGGTTCTTGTTTGCAGCATCAGCGAAAGTTTGCGCTAAAATTGCTAAATATGTATGTATATGTATACAATTACGCTTTCGTTCAAACATTTATATGTATGTGTATGCACGTATTAATTTGCAGTTATATTTGTATGTATGTGAGATGACATGTTTGCATTTTTCGCTGAAACTTGTATTGCCCTAAAGCCTTGGCATCAACACCATAAGTAATTAAAACATGCGTTGAGCATTAATTGGAAGCTCCCCAAAGGCGGGTATAAAATCAATTTTTTAAGCATATTAAGTTTGTAAATTTGTTTGTAGTTGCTTTGCAACGAATACAAAGGCGCTATAATTCGTCAGTGTTTAAAAACATTACTTGAGTAGATTGTCTGAATCAATTTAATTAATTTGAATTTGTTTTAAATTTCATATACGCAGAATGAGTGGGCAATGCCGAGGTTGAAAGAATTGTCGTAACCTTATGATATATAAAACAAGTAAGGAAGGGCTAAGTTCGGGTGTCACCGAACATTTTATACTCTCGCATGATAAAGTGATAATCGAGATTTCATTATACGTCATTTACATATTATTCAAATACCGTATTTTTGTAAAGTTTTATTCCGCTATCATCATTGGTTCTTAATGTATATATACTCGTATTATACAGAAAAGGCATCAGATGGAATTCAAAATAGCGTTATATTGGAAGAAGGCGTGGTTGTGAACCGATTTCACCCATATTTCGTACATGTCATCAGGGTGTTAAGAAAATATTATATACCGAGTTTCATTGAAATCGGTTGAGTAGTTCCTGAGATATGGCTTCTGGTTCATAAGTGGGCGGCGCCACGCCCATTTTCAATTTTTAAAAAAAGCCTGGGTGCAGATTCCTTCTGCCATTTCTTCCGTAAAATTTGGTGTTTCTGACGTTTTTTGTTAGTCGGTTAACGGACTTTTAGTGATTTTCAACATAACCTTTGTATGGGAGGTGGGTGTGGTTATTATCCGATTTATTCCATTTTTAAACCGTATATGGAAATTCCTGAAGGAAACGACTTTATAGAGTTCAGTTGACATAGCTGTAGTAGTTTCCGAAATATGTACAAAAAACTTAATAGAGGGCGGGGCCACGCCCACTTTTCCAAAGAAATTGCGTCCAAATATGCCCCTCCCTAATGCGATACTTTGTGCCAAATTTCACTTTAATATCATTATTTATAGTTTAGTTATGACACTTTATAGGTTTTCGGTTTTCGCCATTTTGTGGGCGTGGCAGTTGGCCGATTTTGCCCATCTTCGAACTTAACCTTCTTATGGAGTCAAGAAATACGTGTACCAAGTTTCATCATGATATCTCAATTTTTACTCAAGTTACAGTTTGCACGGACGGACGGACAGACGGTCGGACAGACGGACGGACGGACAGACAGACATCCGGATTTCGACTCTACTCGTCACCCTGATCACTTTGGTATATTAACCCTATATCTGACTCTTTTAGTTTTAGGACTTACAAACAACCGTTATGTGAACAAAACTATAATACTCCCCTTAGCAACATTGTTGCGAGAGTATAAAAAACTAGTGTTTTGATTTCCTAACAAATGAGGTTTATTCATTAGAGCTAAATTTAATTGAAGGATACTTTTACAAATACGAAAATCTACACAACCTTATTACAGATTATAAAACTGTGCTGTAGGGAAATAAGTGAAAGATAAAATTTCGGTTTAAAATACATCTGGTATTATTGGGTAGTCGAAAAAATCTTTTTGTATTTCTAATCAAATTTCAAATTATTTTTATATTTTTTATATTTATAACGAACTTTAATGAACTAAATATGTACCATTTTGGTCGACCACTTTTTGCCATTTTTTCGCTAAAGGCATTATTCTCTCAGTGTAAAACTTTTCTGGTTTCTCGGCGAAAAACTACGAATTTTCACAGGCTTCTCTTGAAGCCAACTTTACTCCATTAAGGGAGTTCTGTATTGACCGACACAAATGGTAGCGTGATGGTGCCAGGTCAGAACTATATGTTGGATGCATCAAAACTTCCCAGTTTTTGCCAGTCATCAAAGGTGTGTGTTGTCCTGATGGAAGACGAAGCCTTTTCTGTTGATCAGTTCTGGCCATTTTTTCGATTGCTTGCTTCACTCTTATCAGTTGTTGACAGTAAAATATAGAATCAATCATTCGACCAGGCAGGAGCAGCTCATATTGGATGGTGTCTTTCCAATCCCACCAATTACACAGCATGGCTTTGCGACCATTTGTTGAGCTTCACCACGCTTGGTCCATGATATTTTTCCCACATTAATGTCGTATTTGATCCACTTTTCGTCCTGTTACCATTCGCTTCAGAAATGGTTCGATTTCATTTCGTTTCAGCAAAGAATCGCAGATAGTATTATAATTCGGTACATTAAATTTTTCACAGACAATTCATGGTTTCGTTTTTTGAAACCAGCATTTTTTAAATGATTCGAAACCGTTTGATGATGAATGTCTTTTCCATAATTTCATCGAGCGAGATGCATCTTTCATATCGAAATTTCCCGAATGGAAGAGAGCGAACCATTGTTGTGCTACACGAACTGATATAGCATCGTCTCCGTATGTCCCCCATTTTCGCCGCTGATTCCGCCACTGATCCACACTAAACCAAAGTAAATTTGTGATAATCCTAGCAATATTGATGTTTCTGCAACTGCAGCCATATTTGCTATGTCAAGGGATGACAGAAGAGACATCTATTGTTACTATCTTTGCACTCTTAATTGTGAAAGTATTCGGCGCGATTTCGAAATAATAAAATGTTGACTCATGTGGTTTCAACAAGATGGCGCTATCTCTTAGAACAATTCATCTCAAGAAATGGACCCGTCCACGCCAATCATGCGATTTAACGCCTTTAGACTATTTTTTGTGGGGCTACGTCAAGTCTAAAGTCTACAGAAATAAAAACCATGTGCTTATGCGAAAAATGGCGTATCCCTTCGACTGTTTCGAACTTTATGTTGTTCTACTACTAAGGGTGCCAGTGGAGGAGACGCTTACAACGGAACCGAGCGCATTTTCTCATTTACTCTGTAAAAACTAATATTTAACTAGTCATGGACTGAAAGGCGACGATGAGGGGTTTCATTTTCCACATTTATGGTTTAAAGTTAAAAATATAGCAATTGACAGGCCTTCTAAAAAATTCAAAGCTTTCCTTGGAAACTGTTAGAGTTGCCTAAGCTAACTTTAGTGAAAATAATATTTTTCACTACGCCCATATTTCATATAGTTCAAAAATATGTACTTTTTATATACGATATATACTACTATGATAAAAAATAGAAGGACTTTTTTCATAATTTTCAAATTCTTAGTTTATTCTTCAAAACCTAAGTCGTACCCTTCAAAGTAAACCTCTTACACATCGCAAAAGTTGCTAAGGAGAGTATTATAGTTTTGTTCACATAACGATTGCTTGTAACTCCTAAAACTAAAAGAGTCAGATATAGGGTTATATATACCAAAGTGATCAGGGTGACGAGTAGAGTTGAAATCCGGATGTCTGTCTGTCCGTCTGTCCGTCCGTCCGTGCAAACTATAACTTGAGTAAAAATTGAGATATCATGATGAAACTTGGTACACGTATTTCCTGGCTCCATAGGAAGGTTAAGTTCGAAGATGGGCAAAATCGACCCACTGTCACGCCCACAAAATGGCGAAAACCGAAAACTTATAAAGTGTCATAACTAAGCCATAAATAAAGATATTAAAGTGAAATTTGGCAAAAAGGATCGCATTAAGGAGGGGCATATTTGGACGTAATTTATTTGGAAAAGTGGGCGTGGCCCCGCCCCTACTAAGTTTTTTGTACATATCTCGGAAACTACTATAGCTATGTCAACCAAACTCTATAGAGTCGTTTCCTTCAGGCATTTCCATATACAGTTCAAAAATGGAAGAAATCGGATAATAACCACGCCCACCTCCCATACAAAGGTTATGTTGAAAATCACTAAAAGTGCGTTAACCGACTAACAAAAAACCGTCAGAAACATTAAATTTTACGGAAGAAATGGCAGAAGGAAGCTGCACCCAGGCTTTTTTTAAAAATTGAAAATGGGTGTGGCATCTTCGAACTTATGGATCAAAACCCATATCTCAGGAACTACTAGACCGATTTCAATGAAATTCGGTATATAATATTTGCTTAACATGGGTGAAATCGGTTTATAACCACGCCTTCTTCCAATATAACGCTATTTTGAATTCCATCTGATGCCTTCTCTGTATAATATATACATTAGGAACCAATGATGATAGCGGAATAAAACTTTACACAAATACGGTATTTGAAAAATATGTAAATGACTGATAATGAAATCTCGATTATCACTTTATCATGCGAGAGTATAAAATGTTCGGTGACACCCGAACTTAGCCCTTCCTTACTTGTTTCCAATCTTTTCAAAGATTTGTTAAAGTAATTCTCCGCCTTCTTCAATTAACTCAAAACGGTTTCCCCGGAGAAGTCACACAGATCAGACGAGTACGGTGGTTGACGCACGATTGGCGAAAGCTCACGAAGAATGAATATAGTATGTTACGGTGTCTCATCTTGGAGCAAAAACCAAGAGTTTTCGATCCTATTTTGACAAATAGTTTCACGCAAACGACGCATAACACTACTTGTTGACAATTTGATCGGTATAAAAATAATTCGGAGTGCACCACACCTCGATATTCGAAGAAACCTGTCAACATAAGTTTGATATTTTACATGCTTTGACGTGGTTTTTTCGGCTTCGGCTCACCTTTGCCACGATATTCGGCCAATTGATCGTCTGTTTCCAAGTCCTTAGCATAGATCCAACATTCATCGCCAGTAATAATAAGTTTAACCACATTCTGATATTCAGAAAGCATTGTTTCACAGACTCTCAAACACCTATTCCTTTACTAAATTGTCATGTTGATCTTCAGCTGATGTCCTGCACGTGGTTCGTCTTCAACGCGACAAACAATCATAACCGAAGGCCTTTTCTAACATTCTGAATGTTTCGACAACAGTAATTGGATTCCGGTCACAGCTCGAATATTTATTTTAGGTACAAAGATACTCTGTTATGAGTAATACACACTCTCTTATTTTCATTGCAATAACTCACATATTGGCCCATGTATGCGGTACAAAGTCAACCGAAAGTCCGAAAATTTTTATATATTTAGTTTATGGAAGCTAAGGGAAGTATTGTTTCGATTAAAGCAATAATTGCCATACAGACATACCCTCTTATAACGGTAATAGGATTATATCGTAATTTCAGTTATTATATCACACATTGACCGATATTTTCGAACAAAAGTCAACTATAGGTACCGGGTCTAAATATTCGATATCTAGGGGTTTCAATAGTTTTTATTGAATTTGAACAATTTTTGGTCATAAGGTGGCACACAGTAATGACATCATTCGTGCAAAGTTTAATTCTGTTTTATAAATCGCTTCTTCATTTGTGTACAGGGAACTGAATGTATCAATTGGAATTTAAATTGTGCTATAAGGGAACTGTAGGTAGAAGTTCTTCTTCTTATAAGATTTGTACTCAACAAATTTGGTTATTAAAGCTTAAGTGTTTTAGGAGATATGTATGTTAAATTTGGTATATGTAGATGCGCCCACGCATGTTTTCGCTTAATGGCGCTTTGTGGGCGTGGCTGTGGCTCGATTTCGCTCATCCATGAACTCGAATTTTTTTTTGTGCTAAGGTGAGGTGTTTACGGACGGACGGACAGACAGACAGTCAACCTGATTTCAACTTTTCTCTTCAGCCTGATCATTTATATATATATATATACATATATATGTATAACCCTATATCTATCTCGCTTAGTTTCAGGTGATATGTATAACCGTTAAGTGAACAAAACTTTAATACTCTGTAGCAACTGGTTGCAAGAGTATAATAATATTTTTATTCGCCGTAAAAATCGCCGAACGCACTTTATGCACTTTAAAAAGCAGGCATTTACTACACACTAATTATATTTTTGATGCAACATTTGGCGCAGATGTCACTGACGGTCATACCAATATAGAAAAAAAATATTTTGAGGAATGGGTTTTCGCATGAAACGTAAATTAAAAAGTCTTACTAGATATGTTACCCTGTGCAAAAGATAAAAATTATATGTCATGCTACTGATCGACATTTTCCACTTTATTTCCTTCTATTATCTTGCAGTAGATAACTCAAGTAATATGGAGGCAAAAAATATCACTCTGATGTTGTCACAAAAGGATTTGGTCCACAGTTACCTCTTGTTCTACTTATCCAGTGAAATAATTTCTCTTTGATTTCAACATAAGCGAAATTTTTATATATCAGAAAATTTAAAGTACATCCAACAAGTCACTGGATCAATGACATTAACGCAAAATCGAGCATTGACCATGCACCAATGCACAATCTTCTGATTTTCTGAAACGAACATATTCACAGTTTATTTTGCGGTCAAAAGCCACAGATGGTTTGTACCTTAAATAGTAATTTGCTCGAGTGGAGACACACATTAAACAAATAACCAAACTTATCGTCAATTGCAATGCAAAATAACGTATAATCAAAAAAATCGATATTTGGTTTTTTATTGAGTACGATTCACAATATAGACTACACTATATTACATATTGCACAAATCTATTATAAGCTTCCACTATTTAATATAACTAAGTTATAACTACAATTCAAATTTTGCTCAATATAAGTAGTTTCTTCATACCCATGTAAAATTATGAAAAGTGATCTTAGGTTATTTTGCATTTTATGTTATGATATACTTATACATATAATATACATATGTACATATACTACATAACCGTGGTTATTATAGGTATTTGCAATTCTCATTTCGCCATATAATAAATGTCAACGACTCTTCAAACAGTTCGCAATTGTCTGCCTATCGCCCTGAACTTTAATTAGAACTGAACAATCAACCGAACTTGCTCCAACAGGCACAAGGATAACTCATTTAAGCGACATACACATGTCTGTGTATAAGTTTACATGTGTGGCAATGCAAAGTTAATTTCATGAAAGTTGTTGTGCACTAAGCAGCAAAAGCTTTACGCAAAGCCATACGCTTGCGGCATGCATTTATGAATCCTGCTAATTGCAGATAAGTTATAAAGTTATGTATTCATACGGAATGACGTCTTACTCAGCAATGAAACTCATAAATCATGGTAAATATTTCCTTTTCCTCAAAACCGCAACAAAGATAAGTAACATACATAGTTGCCTAATTATTTGTATGTTCAAATGTAATTACACCAAATTCGATACAACAATGCACATGCAAGCATACACTATTTATACGGTAGACATCTTTGCTGCAAACACTCATATAAGTACTGTCAGAACGCATTGCAGTCGATATACTTGTACACCAGCTTGAATGAATATTTCTTTATAAGCTGTATTACATAATAAGTTGACAGATTAGAACCTGATAATATCATAAGGATACACTGAGGGCGGCCGAATTACAGGTGCGCCCTGCCTCTCCCCATGTGACGGTTTCCTGTTTCCGAACAGAACAAAACGGTTGTTTCTGATAGTGGTAATCTTTTGATGGGCCTCCAACGATGCTACGTATTTAGTTTTGGCTGGAAATTTAGTCGCAAAATCTTCGTTCTTTTGGAAGTATTGTTAAATAGCCCAAAAAAAAAAGACTTTTGGTAAGTAATACATTTATTAAAGATTTTTCAAAGCTTATTTTACTTATTTTTCATACAACGCAGAATGTGAAGAGAGAAAATAGCTTTTTTGGTGTCCAGGTCAATTAAGCTGATTTTAACTATGTATATTTGGGGCGCTGAATTTAAATATTAAATCAGTTTTTCCCTAACAGCTCTAGTTTTTTATTCCCTGAACAGGGTACATTAAGTTTGTCACGAAGTTTGTAACACCCAGCAGGAAGCGTCGGAGACCCTATAAAGCCAATGTGGGAGTTTTTTTTTAATGAAATTGATAAAGCGTATCATTATTAATATTAATATACAGTGTGTCTTTGTGCCTAATCGTATAAAATCGAAAAAAACTCATATGTTTATATACTATTTATAAAATTGTTTGAAAATATGTTCCCTAGTTTTCCTACGCAATGTTCAAAATTAATGTCATCCGACTTCCATTTTCTGTCCGCTGTGAGTTTAATATAATTTTCGGTGACGGGAAATAATATATAGTAATTATGCTAAGCGTATGAACTTCAAAATGAATTAATATGATACCAAATTTGATTGTAATCTATTCACGATTGCGGCGAACAATGAAGTTTCTTGTGTGCTAAAATCACTAGCCCGATGTTATATTAAACTATTAGTCCATTTTTAACTGCAGTCAATACGCAGGCTTCTGATGGAAAAACTTTTCCTAACTCCCGATAGCTGGCAGCAGACATAATAATAATCCAATGATAACCCAACCAAAGCGAAGGGCGGAGTCCGAGCACGTATCCTAGATGAATAAGGCTAGTATTAAATAAGTAAGGAAAGGCTAAGTTCGGGTGCAACCGAACATTTTATACTCTTGCAAGTTGGTTGTTGAAGCTTTAGTGGCTTAGTAGATATATACATTAAGCTTATTAGAGGGCGGGGCCACTCCTACTTTTTCAAAATCTTTTTCTTACAGGTGTCCCTTGCTACTGCGATCCCCTGTGCCAAATTATAGTTTTATAACTTAATTTAATGCTAAGTTATGGCACTTTATAGATTTTCGGTTAATTGCGATTTGTGGGCTTCAAGTTACAGTTTGCACGGACGGACGGACAGATAGACAGTCGACCGATTTTCAACATTTCTCGTCATCCTGATCATTTATATTTATATAACCCTTAAATGTAGGGTTCGCTTAATTTTAGGTGATGCGTACAACCGTTAGGTGAACTGTAATATTCTATAGCAACTGGTTGCAAGAGTATAAGAATAGGAGAAGGTTTAAACGTCCGGATCTAAAATTTCTCATCTACAAAAACAAAAATTTCATGAGCGAAGACTAAAATTTCTTTAAAATAAATTTTTACTATATTATTTATGAAGAGAAAGCAGTATAGTAACTTTATTTTTTTATCAAATGGAATGGTGAAATATAAAAATTGTTTTTGAATGTACTATAATTCGTCAGAATAGATTTGGTAACTAGGGTTCCATATCAAAGAGGCATATTCCAATATAAGCCTAACCAAGGTGGTAAAAAGAGTTTTAGTATTATACAGATCTCTTAATTCTTTAGACCAGTGTTAACCAAAGATAAGAATCTCTTTTGCTTCCAAAATCATAGCATCATGCTCTAAAGTACCGCGCAAATCAACAAAGGTGAAAACTTGTTCTGGCAGAGGACATGAAACTAATTCAAATGTTTAGAACTTGCTGACTGGATGACCTAAACTCACTTTTATGGAAAGATATTATGAATGACCGTTTCCATATTCCAGGAAATAAATATACCTTGGAAGGAAAGAAATTAAATATTCTTGTCAAAGACAAGATAGTATGTATGGATCCGGCCCGATTTTTGCGGAGATATGAGGGTGTCATATTTGGCTCATCATTAAATAAAGTTTTAATTTACTTAAATGAAGTAAGACGTCTTCTTCGGAAGAAGTTGGAGGGTTAGTTGAAGTATTCGAACTGTGCACGCGCGAATAGGAAAAATTTTGAACAGAATTAGTACAGTAATTTTACTTGAAGAATATTGCAAACTGATTGTCCTATGACATAGGAGATATATACAAGTATTTCATTGAGGATGGAAGCATCTTAAACAGACCAGCCTAAGCTGAAGCTTTTTTCAATATTTTGCCTATCGATTAAAAAACACGTAAGTTATCCATTGGTTTCAATGTCAGAATCTGCAAGACCATAACTTGTAATGTTGAAGAAAGCCATGTTTCTTTTATTAAATTCAATTCAAATTGCAAGCACACTGAAATGCTAGAACCCACTACATATAAGCCATTTTTTTAGATAAATAATATAATGTAATAATGTATATAAGTGTATAAATTCTATTGTTGAAAGCTATGGTAATTGGAAGAAAAATGACAAAAACGAATTTCCCTTATTAATAAGTTCTTGTGAAAAAGATATTGATATCAAATTGTGTGAGTAATGTCCCAATTGATTTTGAGTGATCGTAAAATAAGATTGATCGACAAAGCTGACACTATTAATATTAATATTAGAAAAAAGTGTTCTACATATCTTTCATAAAAAATTGGTATGCAA
This sequence comes from Bactrocera neohumeralis, assembly GCF_024586455.1. Lineage (NCBI taxonomy): Eukaryota > Metazoa > Arthropoda > Insecta > Diptera > Tephritidae > Bactrocera > Bactrocera neohumeralis. The sequence continues at coordinate 34,283,491 of NC_065920.1, forward strand.
CAGCTCATAACAGTACAAAATGTGTTCTGAGTGATTATAAAATAGACCAGGGAGAATTGGTCTATTTGAAGTTTCTGCAATCACTGAACACTAAGTCCCCAGCTGCTTTCACATGTGTCAAGATAATGCGAAATCTGAAGAGAAGTCGACCAGACTGAAGTCTATTAATTTAATACATAGTACATTAGTTGTATCATTAAATAAGCAAAGCAGAATTACTTGGAAGATTTGATTATCAAAATTAAATTTCTAAGTCCTCTTTCTGTCTCCATTTCTCAAAAAAGATTGCAGCGTGAATAGCAATTATTTATACTATATATTTATGTGAATATGTACATATCTATATAAATAAGCGCATGAATGCAAATGCATTGGAATACGTGCTCGGGTCATTGTGAATTAAATGTAATAAGACAATCATTCCAATGAATCTTCTAACAAAACGAACAAATTCTCGCATTCCGTCCGCCGGTCCACTCATCCTCGTGGACAACAACAAGTGAAACAGGAAATGAGCACACAACACTTGACATGCATACACCCGAGCACTCGACTATAAAAAGGGATATCCTTAGAGAAAGAGAAAAAGGCACTTGTAGCGCTCGAGGAGTACAGATAGTGTGGGTGCTGCTGTCGCTGCCAGCTAGCCGAAGAAGTGAGTGTCCATGTGCCTAAGTGCCGGCATTACTGGCATAACGAGTAAGCAAAGAGTTATCGCGAGACACTACACTGGGCATGCCAGGGGCATGAATAGAGCATTCACATATATTCACGCTTCAGTGCGGGAAGATGGGTAAAGCGCGCCGTATTTGTGCAAAACAAAGAGCCAAAGGGACAACAGAAGCGTTTAACTGCTATGTGAGAAGTGGCAGTATTGCTTTGTTAGCTAGAGTTGGACCAGAGAGTTTTAGTCAAAAGGCCATCGGCAAGAAAGGATAAAGCACCCGAAATGGGCACATACTACATATTTCAGAGGAAATGGTCCGATTTCTTAAATAGTTTCCATGCATATATGTATGTATATTTGTACATAGTTTAAAAGATGGCTGTACGCACGAACAAACGAAGATTCATTAGCGAATATCAATTTCAGCTGCTGTGACAATTTAAAACCGGCGCTAAATTTATAAAAAAACACACAAAGCGACATGTGTTCGAGGTATTTACAGTTATTTAGGGATATTCATTGACTGCAACTATAAAAGCAATTTCGGTTTTCGGCTTGTTTGCAAAATCGGAGCAGTGGCTTTCGGATAACAAAAAACAAAAACAAAAGAAAAAAAACAAAAGCGCAAAACACTTTTATCTAAGCAAAAAGCGAAACATTGCTTGTCTAAAATGCCCACAGCGCTTCGCAGTGAAATTGCCGAAAATCCGTTGCTTTTGGCTGCAGTTGGTTGACAAAAAAGTTGTTGAAAATCAATTTGTGGCGTTTGTAGTGAACAGCTAGATAAACAAGCAGCGCAGCGCTTTTAGGGCTACAAATGGGTAAATGGAAATACATAAGCGAAATGGCAAAAAGTATTTAGAGCATAGGGCAATGATTAAGCCAAAGTTTTTGCAATCGATGTAGTTTAAGCTTTATATGTAAAAATGTATGTGCATTTGTCCCTCTGCGTATAAGCGATTGTGCAGAAATTCGAAATTCCAGCTAACATGGGACTAAATTTTACTAAATGAACTATGCGTTGGGCTTATGAACTTGCTGCCAATAAGGCAAGTCATCCATATGTTTCGAACATATGTTAGCACAGCAATGATTGTTGACTAAACTACGATAACGTTCAGATATTAATAAATCTGGTATAATTTTTTTCTTGATCACGGCATGTCACTAATGCAAATTATCATGCATGAATACCATATCCCAATTCGAATTGTCAAAACATACGCAATGAGAGCAAATAAAAAAAGAGAGCAGCGATGCCTATATCTGAAATGTCACACAGCATAGATGAAAAGCGGACATAACTGTTCAAGAATTCATATATTGAATATGTGGACCCCAGTACCCATAGCTGACTTTTTACCGCAATTTCGGTCAATGTGTAAGATATACAATGGAAATTCGGATAAAATCCCTTCCTAATAATATTATGGTTTTGCACATATTGTCCAATATGTGAGTTATCTTAATAAAATTGAGAGAGCGTGTTTTTTTAACAACTGTGTTTTTCATTGCGAGAATAATCGGAAAACTCGGGTAAAAACTGCAAATATACAACTGCACATAGTGGTAATGGTATGAGAGTAACCTTACTGAAACTCAGAGAGCATCGAATATGTCGGTCAGTGTATGAATTACATATTTATGAACTTGCTTGAAAATATGTTCTCGAGTTTACCAGAGTAGTTTCAAAAGTTTTTCCAATCAGCACAAGCCCTCTTTGTCTCTAATATACTTAATGTTTCTTAATGTGTGATATCTTAGTGAAATCAATTAGATAAACTTTCTTAAATATTATCTGGTTTGGCTCTTAATATATGAATGGATTAGGTTTAGACCTTGGTCCAAGCATTATATATCAATTTTGATATAAATCGAATCTTAACTTGTATGTTAAACCCTGTAACTCCGTTAGTTTGACTATAATTGACTCAAAATTTGTACACAAAATTGGTCGTTTAGAAAAAAAAAATAAAAAAAATGTAAAAAAAAACAAAAACTGCAAAAAAAATTTAAAACCAAAAACAAAAAAACATTTAAAAAAAGTTTGCCCACAAAAGTGAAATTAATGAAAATAAAGTCTAGAGCAACCGCCTGAAACTATGCACTATTGTTTTTAAAGAACGGACGTAAAGTTATACTCTTTTTATGTTGATTTCATTGCCCAAGGAGGAAGGAAAATAATTGAAAAATGTGAATGAAGATTTCATGTGAAATTGGATAGAAAGGTAAATAATGCGGCGTAAGAAAATACATAATTCGAAGAGGCAAATGAAATTGAAATTTAGGGCAAGTGAAAAAAATAAGAAACCACATACATACCCATTGAAACGTACCTACCTATTTACCTACGATGTCTGACTTTATACGCAATGCGCCCAAGGTATTCAATTACTGACAAGAATTTATGCGGATGTGTGAGACTCACCACACAAAAACCCTCCATGGCAAATACGAAAAAGTTTGCTGGTGGCAAATTAATGTGATGTTCAAAGTGCTCATGAATTCAAGGAAGTGATATACTTACATCTCTGCTAAGAATATATGCATGCAGCAGAAATTCATCTCGTATTGAATTTTCAGTTGTTATACCACTTTGCATAAGCAACAAAGTCATATTGTCAACGTTCTTTTTTTCCACGAAGGACGTTAATGAGATTATTAAGAACGATTTTTGTAGTCTTGCAACAGGTTCCTACAGAGTATAATAGATTTGTTCACCCAACGGTTGTATGAATCCCCAAAAACTAAGCGAGATAGATATAGGTTATATATATATATACTAGAGAATATATATTTCACCGCTTTACTGTGGCTGATACATAGATGGTACTGCTTATGCCATCTATATGATTTCTAGTCAGCACCTACATATCTTTAAAGGATACGTATACAAATTTGACAACTGAGGAACTATTAGTTAATGAAATATAGCATTTTGGGTGAAGCAACTTGTGTTAGTTTACTAAAAATTTATCAAAAAAATATTTCGCGTGTTAATAAAGCATTGTTTTTTTGGAGAAAAATACTGTCAATTTTGGGCTCTGCATTAAGAAAATCAACCGTTAAAAAGATATTTGCAAAGTTGGAAAGAGACGAAAGAGGCGAAAGATCATAATCCAAGAAAAACAACAATACTGAGGAGCTCTTTAATCGTAATAAGACCGAATTTTTGCGTCGGTGTGTGACCGTAAAAACATGGCTCCATCATTTCACACTGGAGTCCAATCGACAGTCAACCTAGTGGACTGCATATGATGAACCGGTCCGCAAGCGTGGAAAGACGAAAAAGTCGGCTGGCAAGGTTATGGCATCAGTCCTTTAGGATGCACGTGGTATAATAATTATCACCAGTTACTATCCATTGCCTGCGTATTTGGCTGCAGTTCTATTCTACCATTCCCAATATTTAACAATTTATTATTTTTAAGGGAGGATCAGTTTGAAATTGGACGCATATACTTCATCATTTCCGTTTGAGTATTGGACTGCTCTGTACAATGCTTCGAGGAATATTTCTGCATAGCTCGAATTATAATACAACTTTTTATCAGCACTGTAGTTATTCCGCTATTTTTTATTGTTTGTTATGAATGAATTCGCCATTCAATACCATTTTTTGTTGTGATGTTAAAAATATCTAACGGGTTCGTCCTAAAAAATGCTGCCTTGTTCATGAGCAACAATTAGTATAACCCATATACTAAGCAACCGGTTCCTACAGAGTATTATAGTTTTGCTCGCATAACGGTTGTACGTATCACATAAAACTAATACATGTATACATATAAATGGTCAGGATGACGAGATAAGTTGAAATCCGGTTGACTGTCCGTCTGTCTATCCGTCCGTGTAAGGTCTAACTTGAATAAAAATTGTGATATCTTGATGAAACTTACTTAACTTTGCATTAAATTAAGATATAAACTTTAATTTGGCACAGAGGATCGCAGTAGCAAGGGGCAGCTCTTAGCAAAATTTTTTGAATAAGTGGTCGTGGCCGCGCACTGTAACAAGTTTAATGTACATATGTATCTCTTAAACCACTACAATAACCAAATTTGCAGAGTACAAATCAAGAAGCCATTAATATAATGGCATGAAACTTTGAAAGAATAATGTCTTTAGTGTAGGCCACCTCATGACCTAAAAATTTTTTAAATCCAATAAAAATTGTTTAAGCCCCTACGTATCGAATAATTAGACCCCGGTACCTATAGTTGACTTTTGATTGAAAATACCGGTCAATGTGTGAGATATATAATTGAAATTGAGGGATAATACTCCTATTATAATGGTATGTCTGTGTGTCAAAAATAGGTTGAATCAGACCAATACTTCTCTTAGCCCCCATATACTTCATTTAAAGATTATCTCAATAAAAATAAAATACGGTGTTTTATTCATAACAGTGTATCTTTGTGCCTAAAAAATAATTTTTCGAAGGTTTTCAGTAGAAACCTATGATTGCTGATAACCTCTTTTGTTTATTGAAAATTATTCTTTGCAGTCTAACAATATTGTTGTAGCAGGACTATGGAATTTTGATGCTCCTGCAATTTTGATTCATATTTCTTCCTGTTGTCTTCTTTTTTTATTACTATAGGAATACAAAATCTTTGTAAACATTTTCGTTATAAATGTACCAGAACCTGTTATTGCTCTAACCATTTTTGACTTAAACCTCAGTGATTTTCAAAAAACGGTGGCCAACACATTTAAGCCAAATAGAATTGTGTTCGCCTTCTATAGAAAAGTTTTGATTGACAAAATCCTCTGCTTCGACTGCTTTTTGATTTATGTTGTATGGTGTTACAGTGAATGCACATTTCGTTTACGGATCTGATTGCGCTCAAAACGCTTCACACACACGATATCCTCCATAAAGAACACCTTGACCTGGTTCATTAATTACCCTTGAAACGGTAAATTCACCCCGCTACGTACATATGTAATGAAGATGTCAATAAAAAATTCAGGTCTTCTAGCCCTAATCGCACTCTATTTTGCCCTTTCTACTAAAGGATCACAGCATAAATTGGGTGACGTACAAACGTTTTGAAGAATTTGTGAGAGGACTGAAAGAATAATACTAATTCGTGATACAACCTTCGTACATATTACGGATACCTAGGATATATTAAAATAGCTACAACAACCAGATAAAACTAAAACTAAAAATCATCTATTCAAAAATGTATTTTCCTAGTTGCGTATTTTCGTTATTCCTAGCTTATAGCACTAGGCGCTCTTCCTGTTCATCAAATCAGTAATAATTTAATGTAGTTAGTTTAAAAATCCTTTTTTCCGTTTTTTCAAAGCTGACACTTTCACGGAAATTGGTTTATTTATGCATTTCTAGGCCACCTTCTACACAAGCACACCTCTTAACTCAATAAATCTCTATTCGTTCTTCGGTTGCACCATTTAATGCAAAATATTTCATAATATTTTATAATGGCTTCCTTACCTCTAAAACAATATATTGCTTACCATACATTAACAGCTAAAAAACAAAAAGCATTACAACAACATTTTACTGAAACGCCATTAACTCAAAAACCCAAAAAAGCAACAATAAACTAAAAATCCGAGTTTTTACCAAGTGAAAAACTAATATCAAATTGCATTTTCGACACTCTGCTACAGCGCTGTTTATACTTTTTTCGGTCTGTTTGCTTCCTACATTTCCTGAATACCCATATGGTTGAGTTAGTCGCCACTTTACCTCACGAACGCACCACAGCGGCTAAAGTCAATATTTATGCATATTTACTGCATTTTTCGCTAACATTCTGTTTACATTTCAATTTACTCGTATGTGTGTGCAGCATTGTGTTTGTTGCTGACCGAAAATTTGCTACGTTCAACGCTGACGCGACCCCTTCCAAATTCATTTGCGCAAACTTTGGCTTACTCTCTGGCTCGCGCACACGTAGTTAGCCTAATGGAGTTGCTATGGCCACTAGCCAAAACCATCGCCTTAGGGAAGAAACCTCAACAAGGGTTGACGGAAAATGTAAATAATTTTCATTTTTGTACACTCGCAACATATTGCACCAGAGATTTTTTCTTCCTTTATATTAAACTAGATAATTTAATATTAACGAAGGTTTGCAAAAAACATGATAATAGGCATGGAAGAGGATTTTCGCCCCGAATTTAGCCAAGTGTTTATTCCTCCTTCAATTCCTTATCCTTAATATGGAGACGCGATCTGAAACGTTTATTCGGGTATAGTAGTATTGGACTGTAATAATGCCAAATTTGGTGAACATACATTTACGGTAATATAAAAATTTTTTATTCCGAACTTAATTTTGATCGTTCAGTTTGTATGGCAGCTACATATTCTATATGCTATAGAAGTCCGATATTGACGGTTCGAACAAATGGTCATTTAGTTATGAAGAAAAGAACATGTACGATCGATATCTTAAATACCGAGGGACTAGTTTACATATTTGATTGGCTCTTAGACATCTCTTTCTGGGTCTTATAATCTTCATGGCAAACTTAATATACCTTGTCCAGGGTATTAAAAGTAAATATCTAACAAAATTAGTCAAACGTGTTAATGAAACTATGGACTACCAAAAATTAAAGCAATCTATTCAATCATAGATAAGAATGCTTAATATTCGGCCGCCACCGAACATTAACAAACCTTACTTGTTTTTAATATTTTGCAATTATGTTGAAATCGGAGCTAACGTAATTTCCCCGAAAATAATAAACACAGACATATACTTATAGATTTGTTTATGCATACAAACGGAATTTATACATATATGCCTTGCAGAGAAGCACCAAATTAGATAGAAAATGTATTAGACTACAACCATTCGAGCGAAATCTTAATAGTTACAAAGAATCAAATTTAATGAAAATTCAAAATAATGCTTATAATTTATTTGAACGGTATAATAGAATTAAATGCCAAAAAATCGGAGACTCAATTTTAGAATTTAATTGAATATTTGTATACTACTATATTTTATTCGTCTGCTTTAAAAAAAGTAAGAGACTGGCAGATTTTCAATCAAAATCTGGAAAAAATAGCAGTCGTTAGTCTTGAATTTCATACTAGTTACTATGTAATTGTAAGTTGTTTACAATTAATTGAAGTGACCAGATGGTACTTACTTGTATATCTATATATGGTAATCGAAACATTGATAATGCTTGCATAATAATATGGAGGTTTTAACCTATTCCTGTAAAATGAGTTTGATAGAAAAAGGATGTTACAGTAAGTCAATCCAAATTTAAATTTGATATTAGTTTTCGAGTCAATTATGTATATATGTATGTGAAAATTTGTTTATGTTTGGTATTCTTTTATTTATTAATTTATTAATTTACTATATATGTATTTATTAAATATTTCAATTCTCTTCTGTATAATTTGACTGTTCAACGTCTGTTTGCCATTTAATTTTGTCGATTTCTGTACTGTTCTGCTCGCGTCCCTTTCGTTTTATCAGTGCTTTCGTACTTATGTCAAGAGGGGTCGGGAGACCGTCGAAGACATGCCTCGTTCTGGACGGCCTTGAAGTGTGATCGATGACAACGTTGAAAAAGTGACAGACATGGGTCTACAAATATGACACACTTACTAAACAGCAATCATTCGAATGGCGGCCCAAAACCGAAAAAACCACGCCAAAGCCGATCGAAAGAGAAGGTAATGCTCATTGCTTTCTTCGATATTCGTGGTGTCGTCCACTATGAATACGTTCCAACTGATCAAACCGTCAACAAAGAGAATTTCTTGGTTTTATGAGGCGCTTACGAGACGCTATCCATCGTAAACGTTCGAGTCTGTTGGCCAACAATTCGTGGATTCTTAATCATGATAACACACTATCGCACAAAGCCATTATTGTGAAGGAATTTTTTACCAAACACTCAACAAATATCATTGAGCAAGCACTGTATTCACCTGATATAGCCTCCTGTGACTTTTTCTTATTCTGCACACTGAAATATCCACTTCGGGGAACAGGCTTCGATTCAATTGAAGACAACAAAACAAATTCGACGCGCCATCCTGGAGAGTGCCTATAAAAAATGTTTCGACGATTGGACGAAACGTTGGCACATGTGCATCGCTTCAAATGGTTGTTACTTTGAAGGCGATAAAATTAATTTAGATGATGATTGAAAAGTTTTTGTTTTATTTATAAATTCCCGATACCTTCTTTACATGGTGTAGGTTTTGGTATATCTGTACAACGGTGCAAGAAACACAAGGTGCGTTTCAAAGTAAGCAGGAAGAGGCTTTTTGAATCTAGCACCCCCTGGTGGTGCAATCTATATGTCCACTGGTGCGTTAGATCTGCTATCTTTATCGGTTGTCCAGTGTAATTTTCATGACATTTCATATATTGGAAGTGAAGTTATTGCGTTTTAAATGTCTGTATGTTTGTGTTATCGGTGCGAAAATGAGTTCGAACAAAGAGCCAACACTAAATTTTGTTTTAAAATTGGTAAAACTTTTACCGAAATGTTTCGATTGATGAAACAAGTTTATGGCAATGATTGCCTATCACGTAGCAGAGTGCACGAGTGGTTTCAACGTTTTCAAAGTGGTCGTGAGGACATAAATGACGATCAACATGTGAGCCAATCAAAATCTGTGATCACCAGAAATTCCATCGAAACTGTGCGTGAAATGGAATTTAACATCTCCAAAACATCGATTTATCGCATTTTGACCGAACATTTGAGCTTACGAAAAGTGGGTGCACGGTTTGTTCCGCACAAATTGATTGACGATCAAAAAATGCTCAGAATCCAACATTCGATGGACATCATAAAAAAACTTCTTCTACAATATTGTGACTGGTGACGAAACGTGATGTTTCCAATATGATCCCGAAACGAAACGCCAGAGTGCAGAATGGAAGGCACCGGACGAGCCGAAACCCAAAAAACCGCGCATGAAGAAGTTAAAAGTGAAGACAATGCTGATTTGCTTGTTACACTCGGCCAAAACGTTAATGCGGTATTCTACATTGGAGTTTTGAAGCATTTAGTGCGCCATATCGCGAAGATGAAAGCTGGCGTTTGTTGCACGATAATGCGCCGTCTCATCGATCGACGCTTGTGACCGATTATTTGACTAAAAATCACATATTTACCATTAACCACTCCCCATTCACCTGATGTGGCACCGTGCGACTTCTTCCTGTTCGGAAAAATGCATTTACCCATGAAAAGAAAGCGTAATGCAGACGTAGAGGTCATTCAAAAGGTTTGCATCGGCATACTGGCGGCCATGCCGACCAACAAGCTAAAACACTCGTTCGACATGCTTCTGGACCGTGCAAAAAGCTGTATTGAAGCAGAAGAAGAGTATTTTAAATAAAATAAATTGATTTTGCCGAAAAAACCATTTATTCTTTTTTTTTTGAAAGTCCTGTTTACTTTGGAACACACCTTGTACATATACAACTTAAGTCAACATTTAATTAAATGTCATCTCGAATTAAATAAACTTCTTTTACGTAAGTAATAGTGAAGTTATCGCAATAAACCTTAGTGTCAATATGACACAGTTTATCTAAACATATGATAAATCGATCCACAACTTATTTATCACTCTTATTTTGTATGTAGTCAATCTGGGCGGTATAATAGTGAAATTGAGTGAGCGATATCGGTAACAGTCAATAATGGGATTTACCAATAATTTATATAGGATATATCCTAGTTGATATTATAGCGCATGTGACGCATTTCAATAATATTAAAGGGGAGCCCTAAATTTAGCCATTTAATGTTGAAAATGTATGGGTATGGGTTATCTTACCCATTCGGTTCAATATCTACAGCTTGGTTCACCTTCAGTTATTGAAATTGAGTGGGTATGATTTCTTGAGCGTTTTTAGTGTATTATTTGACTGTCCCCATTAGCGCAGAAGAGAGATGAAAGGCGAAGACAAAGTATTTCAACTAGAGGAACTCTTCATATGCTAATGTATAAGCCCGCCGGCTTTTAAACTTTGGTTATATAATTGTGAAAGTGACCGATCCATTACTCCTTTATCTTCCTATTAATCTTTTAAGTGAATAATAATTATGTGATTCTAAGTTTTCATTGTGTGGTGAGGTTGCCTTTAATTGACAGTAGAAAGGCCTTTTTACTCTCTCTGCGAATTAACGCAACTAGTTTTTTTGCCGTTATGCTGTCAACCGTTATTCGACCGCACAAGTTTCCATGTGCTAGCCAACAAAAGTGATATTTGTTGCCGTAAAAACTTAACTTGAGCCAAAAGCTTTAGTAACACACATAAATAAAATCTACCAATGACTTTAAATACTTCAATAAACTAGGAAAGCGACGACACCCTTTTTGTGGTCATACCTAAATCACAATAGCAACTATCACCACACCCACAACCGCCACATGAAGTTTCGAACATTTAGCTAAGCGCTCTGCTATCGGTAACTGTACATGAATTTAACAAAAAACAATTCAGTTGTGCTAACTCTTTTAATTCATGCGCATCACTTCGTTCTGCTTAGTTCCCCGCTGCTGCGTCTGCGTTTGTGGTGAGCTCTGATTTTTGTGTTGGAAAGTTCTTCCATTCTTAACAACAATATCCAGCGAGAATAGCGCAACAATTTTCGCCAGTTCCGTTGTTTTGCCGTTATAGTTTCGTTTGTTTGTTTTGCGGACCGGACGAACGGGCGGATGGATGGACGGACGACAACTGCACGAACGGACTTTTGTTGCCAACAATCGGTAACCATTGCGGTTGCTGCCCCACCATTGTTTTTCTTTTTATTGCCACTATCTTGCATACATACCATACATATTTATGTATGTATTTCTATATCCATTTGCGACTTCGTTTTTTATGTTCTGCCTCTGTTGGACCAACTAAACATTTTCACGCCGTTTAGCACTGCATCTGCAGTTTGGCGTATTTGCTTGCCGCCAACAGCAACAGCAACTGTCATACACTAGACTAAGCATGGATTTCATGGCCATTTGCATGCAGTTTTATGGGCATTTTAACGCCTCGCCGCGGCGGGTGGCTTTCTCCAAAAGGTATGTACGTATATAGTGTTATAGTTGTTTGCATACGTATTTATGCATTTGTTCAGCTCAGTAAGTTTTTTGTCACTGTATTTACAATTTGTTCACCTTAACGACAATTTAATTGTAAGTTACGGCTTTATAGTGTACGATAGAGGAAAGTTGTATGATTTCATTAAAGAATGTTTAATCTTCGCCAAATTGCAATTGGTCTTATTTTAATAATTAAATTAATTTAAGAGAAAATTTATTCATAGTTGGCACTATCTTCTAATGTGCTGGGTGTTGCAACGTTTATCTCTGCAAATCTTCTTCTTTTATCCTGAGCGCGCTACTTATCTAAATCGTACCTCTTTATGTTTACATAGGTTGCCTTTAATATTTCGGAATCTGGAAACCCTAGTGTTGCAATCTGTCGATTCACAACTTTATCGTAAAGTTCAGAACGTTTTGACATACAAACAAAAATGAAAAAAATTGCGAACAATTTCGCGCGATTATTTTTTAAAACTTTCGAATGGATTATCTCAGAACAGTGCATCGATGAACTTAATTAAATTTTTGGCGATTAATCTCCATCAAAGACTAGTGTTTATCGATGTTATGGTGACTCCGATCCAGGTCGGGGATTACTCAAAGATTTATTTCATGAAGGTCTGTTAAACAAGAAAAAACGTTAACTTCGGCTGCACCGAAGCTAATATACCCTTCACAGGTGCATTTCTGTTAGTAACTATTTGTTCAGTTTATATGGAAGCCATATGCTGCAGCAATCCGAAAACTTTTTTCGGAGATTTTGTTATTACCTTAAGTATGTAGTAATTGATGTCAAATTTCGTGAAGATACCACGTCAAATGCGAAAGTTTTCCATACAAGCCCTTGATCCCGATCGTTCGGCAGCTATATGCTATAGTAAGCCGATCTGAACAATTTCTTGGGAGATTACATTGTTGCCCTAAAAAATAACCTGTGCCAACTTTTGTAAAGATACATTGTCTAATGTGAAAGCTTTCAAGAACTTAATTCCGATCATTCAGTTTGTATGGCAGCCATATGTTATAGTGGTCCGATATCGGCAGTTCCGAAAAATGAGCAGCTTCTTGAAGAGCAAATGACGTTTGCAAAATTTCAAAAGATATCTTACTAACTGAGGGTCTAGTTCGTATATATACAGACAGACGGACAGACAGACGGATATGGCTAAATCGACTCAGCTCAACATACTGATCATTTATATATATACTTTATAGGGTCTCCGATGTTTCCTTTTGGGTGTTACAAACGTCGTGACAAACTTAATATACCCTGTTCAGGGTATAAACATTTTTATACTCTCGCAACAATGTTGCTAAGGAGAGTATTATAGTTTTGTTCACATAACGGTTGTTTGTAAGTCCTAAAACTAAAAGAGTCAGATATAGGGTTATATATACCAAAGTGATCAGGGTGACGAGTAGAGTCGAAATCCGGATGTCTGTCTGTCCGTCCGTCTGTCCGTCCGTCTGTCCGTCCGTCCGTCCGTCCGTCCGTCTGTCCGTCCGTCCGTGCAAGCTGTAACTTGAGTAAAAATTGAGATATCTTGATGAAACTTGGTACACGTATTCCTTGGCTCCATAAGAAGGTTAAGTTCGAAGATGGGCAAAATCGGCCCACTGCCACGCCCACAAAATGGCGGAAACCGAAAACCTATAAAGTGTCATAACTAAGCCATAAACAAAGATATTAAAGTGAAATTTGAAACAAAGGATCGCATTAGGGAGGGGCATGTTTGGACGCAATTTTTTTGGAAAAGTGGGCGTGGCCCCGCCCCCTACTAAGTTTTTTGTACATATCTCGGAAACTACTATAGCTATGTCAACCAAACTCTACAGAGTCGTTTTCTTCAGGCATTTCCATATACAGTTCAAAAATGGAAGAAATCGGATAATAACCACGCCCACCTCCCATACAAAGGTTATGTTGAAAATCACTAAAAGTGCGTTAACCGACTAACAAAAACGTCAGAAACACTAAATTTTACGGAAGAAATTGCAGCAGGAAGCTGCATCCAGGCTTTTTTTAAAAATTGAAAATGGGCGTGGCCTCGCCCACTTATGGACCAAAAACCATATCTCAGGAACTACT